>NC_134689.1:373347842-373510342 GCF_050947455.1 Rhinoderma darwinii
GCGGGCGTAATTTTACGCACCGTCTTTTGACAGGGACGCGTAAAATTACACCTGGTCTGAACAGAACATGGTAAGACCCATTGAAAGTAATGGGCAGATGTTTGCCGACGTATTAGAGCCGTCTTTTCAGGCGTAATTCGAGGCGTAAAACGCCTCCATTACGTCTGAAAATGGGTCGTGTGAACCCAGCCTAATAGAGTTGCCGATATGGGGATGAGATTGAAACAATTCTACGCCACATGCTGCGTAAATGCTAAACAGAGAAACCGCTCAGATATTGACATGAATTGTTTTTTTTTTCATCAGCAGCATGTCAATTGTATTTGCGTAATCGCTGCTTCTTTGTTGTGGGATTTGCCCATTAAATTTAATAGGGAGGTAAAACCTGCAACAAATAGCAGGTGTTTTTCTTTTGCGGTGGAATTGCAGCGCTCTCACCGCAAAAAACACAACTCGGAAAAAGAAAAATCTTATACTTACCCAGAAGCGTGTTTCTTCCTCCAGGCCGGCCTCCTGGGATGACGTTTTATCCAAGGGTTGCTGAGTGTCATGACGTCGGATGGTCGTGTCGCTGTGGTAAGTATCCATTTTTATTTATTTTTTCTGTGCAGTTTTCCGCAGTGGACATTCCGGCCAATAAAGCCCACCTCGATTTGGTGCGGTTTTTCGTCCGAAATTCCCTTCGCCGCCCAGGGGACGGATACGCTGTGTACTTATACAAAGCGTATCCGCCCTGTGTGAACATACCCTATGAGCAAGGCCTAAGACCCCAGGCATACGACCGTATCCGCAAATACTGACCGTAAATACGGTTCCCTATTGCTTTATAGTCATCGGCAAGCTGCCCATTTCTGCTGAATGGTATCTGCAAATACGGTCTGTATTGCATCCGTATATACAGAGCCGCTAAAAAAAAAAAGGAGGCCTGGTTAATGGGAAATCCCCTTTGTGTCACTTTGCAGCACTTCTGCATTTGCGGATGGCTATCCGTATTTGCAGACGCACCTCCGAAGCCATCCGCAATTTTGGCTTCCCCCATAGACTTTTATGGAGGAGTCCGTGCCGCAATTGCGGACCAAGAACGGACATGCTCCATAATTCCCAACACAGTTCTGCAGCACGGACACTCATCCGTAGCGATACGGAAAGGTGTCCGCGGTCAATGGAAGTGAATGGGTCCGTTTTTGCGGACCATAATTGCAGTCCGCAAAAACTGAGGTTTTTTTTACGGTCGTGTGCATGGGGCCTAAGTCTGAGACGTTTTAGGCCACAAACTAAAAGCTATGAGTCATGTGCATTGAGCCAGTACATTGGCCCATTGAGTCCCGATCGCACCGTTTTGTAGTATATCTCCATAACATAGCATCTGTGAACTCTGTAAGGGTATGTTCACACGACCTATTTTCAGACGTAATTCAGGCGTTTTCCGCCTCGAATTCCGCCTGAAAAGACGGCTCCATTACGCCTGCAAACATCTGCCCATTGCCTGCAATGGGTTTTACGATGTTCTGTTCCCACGAGCCTTTATTTTACGCGTCGCTGTCAAAATACGGCGCGTAAAATGACGGCTCGTCAAAAGAAGTGCAGGACACTTCTTGGGACGTTTTTGGAGCCGTTTTTTCCATAGACTCTATTAAAAAAAAAGCTCCAAAAACGGCTGTAAACAACGCAGCGAAAATCGCGAGTGGCACAAAAAAGTCTGAAAATCAGGAGCTGTTTTCTCTTGAAAACAGCTCCATATTTTGAGACGTTTTTGACTCTACGTGTGAACATACCCTTAGCACGTAACAAAAAAAAGGCCTATTATGTACAATGTGGAGATGTAATATGGCTGGGAATATATTAATATATCCCGTGGCTTAATTTAATGATGCTAAATATATAGAACAGGGGTAATATAAAGCACAGGCTGTTTAGGCTGGGGCTCCTTGGCGATATTACGTACCATTATTATGGCACTATCTGATCATAGTAAACGGCAGCGTGTTATTGCTGGTTATAGTCTATGTTGGGTGCGTTACATCACATGTCTACAAGCTTCTGAAATTTCTGATCACAAAAGTCAACATTGTGTTTGTTTGTTTTTTCATTATCTGAAATTGTGGCTGCATATGAGCTCCATAAGATATAATCTATCTGCTCAACAGTGAAATCATTTCTTTGCTGGGAAAAAGGACTGAACACCCCGATTTGATTTTTTTATGACTTAAAGAGGCTCTGTCACCAGATTTTGCAACCCCTATCTGCTATTGCAGCAGATCGGCGCTGCAATGTAGATAAGAGTAACGTTTTTATTTTTTAAAAACGAGCATTTTTGGCCAAGTTATGACCATTTTTGTAGTTATGCAAATGAGGCTTGCAAAAGTCCAAGTGGGCGTGTTTAAAAGTAAAAGTCCAAGTGGGCGTGTATTATGTGCGTACATCGGGGCGTTTTTAATACTTTTACTAGCTGGGCGTTCTGATGAGAAGTATCATCCACTACTCTTCAGAACGCCCAGCTTCTGCCAGATCACGCTGTGACGTCACTCACAGGTCCTGCATCGTGTTGGCACCAGAGGCTACAGTTGATTCTGCAGCAGCATCAGCGTTTGCAGGTAAGTAGCTACATCGACTTACCTGCAAACGCCGATGCTGCTGCAGAATCATCTGTAGCCTCTGGTGCCGATGTGTCCTCGCTCGTCTGACACGATGCAGGACCTGTGAGTGACGTCACAGCGTGATCTGGCAGAAGCTGGGCGTTCTGAAGAGAAGTGGATGATACTTCTCATCAGAACACCCAGCTAGTAAAAGTATTAAAAACGCCCCGATGTACGCACATAATACACGCCCACTTGGACTTTTACTTTTAAACACACCCACTTGGACTTTTGCAAGCCTCATTTGCATAACTACAAAAATGGTCATAACTTGGCCAAAAATGCTCGTTTTTTAAAAATAAAAACATTACTGTAATCTACATTGCAGCGCCTATCTGCTGCAATAGCAGATAGGGGTTGCAAAATCTGGTGACAGAGCCTCTTTAAAGGCACCTTTCAAAACAGTTTTGTTTGTTTTTTGTAAAAATTTGTATCAGTTTTGGTGCAACTTTCTAATTACTTTTTATTAAATTATTTGTACTTTTTGAGATACAGCTGCTTTGTACACTGTATAAAGAGCAGCTGTATCATGTGCTGCAACCTGAATCCATCATGTAAGAGGGACTGATGGGATCAATGATAACAGGACCCACTATCGCTCACATCTAAGTTATGAACTTAGATGTGATAGATTATAGGTGGATCCGCTAGATACAGATGCTCTGTATATAAGATACAAAGCAGCTGTATCTCAAAAAGTAAAAATAATGTTTAATAAAAGGTAATTACAAAGTTGCACCAAACACACTGAAAGGTGTACATAGCCTTTAAGTTGATATGTTTAAAGCTGGGAGACTACTTATATAAAACTAAAATAAGATTCACGATCGAGGCTCTTTCTGTACATTATAATGCCCTGTGCCATATTATATGCAAGAATGTGCAGGGATATTGTTGACCCTCTTACCTTGGTATGTGTGTGGGTATTGCTGGTGTTACTGAATTCAGAGTAAACCGGTGACTTGAAATGAGCAAGTGCCCAGAGCCACTTCTTATAATCTGATCGTACCTGTGAAAGAGAGAAGACAGAATGAATATTAGAGGGAATATGCTGTACGTCAATGTAATTGACTATCAAATGCCCTTTATCTGATGCCTCCACCCCACAGCGCAAACACCCCCTTCTTTCACCTTTTTGTGCATCAGGCAGTGTAGACAGAAGATCTGTAATCCTTGCAGCGCATTGAGGATGGTAAATGCATATGCGAAAAATGGTGTAGCAGAGCTGAACATGAAGAATCCGAATGCCCAGCAACTCCCCAGAATACACAGCTGTGCCAAAGATGTCACGGTCAGGGTCCTAAAAAAGTTGTCAAATTGTGATTCATTTTCATTTAGCCATATATAATAAAGTGAGTACGCATACGTGTAGTGTAAATAACAGGAGCCTAAGGCGATAATGATTCATGACCTCAACTGACATCATATTACGCTGAGATGCTACTATGAGTAACCGATGCAGTTGCCTTGATTTATAAAACTATAGAGGCGGTAGGATGTAGGCGCCTTTTTTTTTTTTGGGTATCTATAAACTTTTGGACATAGGAAAGCAGGGCGTAAATATATGGTAAGCTGCGCATGCCCAGGCATATGTTTCAAGGTGGCACAATATATTCTTAAGGGTCCATTAACACGCGGCAGATTTGTTGCAGAAGTTTCTGCAACTGAAAATCAATTCCATGCATGTGAATGTGATTGTTTCTGCAGCATGTGCAGGGAATTCTGCAAGTTCCATTTAGATGAATGGGACGGTTGCCGAAATGTCTGCAACAAATCTGCAGTGTGTGAATATACCGTGATAGATCCAGCTTGAACAAAAGACAGGGAAGTAGAAATCTGGGAATGGAGCATAGGGGCATGACATATATTCTCTTGTGTACACATCACACAGATTGGGAAACTATGTAATAGTCCAGAGGTCTTCAGCTGTTGCAAAACTACACTTCCATAGTTGCCAACAGTGTGTGGCACTATCTACAAGGGGCACTGAGTGTGGCACTATCTACAAGGGGCACTGAGTGTGGCACTATCTATGCTGGTTTTTATGGTATCAGTAGTGGTCAGCACATATCGCCTAGCCCTAGTGATAAAGTGAGACATCACCTGCCTGTAAACAACCGGATAACCAGAGAGAGTTACTGGCCACCATAGTAGTTGTCAGCATAACTAGTGCAGACATTGTTGTTCATTTATTTGTATGCAGAAATTCTGAGAAGAAACCATGCCCCATTAACTACACCCACCAGATAAACCATGCCCTAAGTGTCCCTGGAATTTTTTAATGTTGTCAACTAAACATACCCTGGCAGCCTGCAGCTATCATTGCATGCTTGGAGTTGTACAACAACTGGGGAGACACATGTTAGATACCACTTGTCTATAATGCTATAATGACACCTGAACCAACGTGGACTCCTGCTGCCCTCAAAGGAGCACTCCGGTAAAACGTTTTATCTCTCGGTAAAAGGTAGGACAGGTAATCCTTTTACCGGGTGCTTTATTAAACTATCTTCTCCGTTTTGTGCCGCCATTATATACAGTGAAGGAAATAAGTATTTGATCCCTTGCTGATTTTGTAAGTTTGCCCACTGTCAAAGACATGAACAGTCTAGAATTTTTAGGCTAGGTTAATTTTACCAGTGAGAGATAGATTATATAAATAAACAAACAGAAAATCACATTGTCAAAATTATATATATTTATTTGCATTGTGCACAGAGAAATAAGTATTTGATCCCTTTGGCAAACAAGACTTAATACTTGGTGGCAAAACCCTTGTTGGCAAGCACAGCAGTCAGACGTTTTTTGTATTTGATGATGAGGTTTGCACACATGTTAGATGGAATTTTGGCCCACTCCTCTTTGCAGATCATCTGTAAATCATTAAGATTTCGAGGCTGTCGCTTGGCAACTCGGATCTTCAGCTCCCTCCATAAGTGTTCGATGGGATTAAGGTCTGGAGACTGGCTAGGCCACTCCATGACCTTAATGTGCTTCTTTTTGAGCCACTCTTTGTTGCCTTGGCTGTATGTTTCGGGTCATTGTCATGCTGGAAGACCCAGCCACGAGCCATTTTTAATGTGCTGGTGGAGGAATGGAGTTTGTCACTCAGGATTTGACGGTACATGGCTCCATCCATTCTCCCATTGATGCGGTGAAGTAGTCCTGTGCCCTTAGCAGAGAAACACCCCCAAAACATAATGTTTCCACCTCCATGCTTGACAGTGGGGACGGTGTTCTTTGGGTCATAGGCAGCATTTCTCTTCCTCCAAACACGGCGAATTGAGTTAATGCCAAAGAGCTCAATTTTAGTCTCATCTGACCACAGCACCTTCTCCCAATCACTCTCAGAATCATCCAGATGTTCATTTGCAAGCTTCAGACGGGCCTGTACATGTGGCACAGGACTACTTCACCGCATCAATGGGAGAATGGAGGGAGCCATGTACCGTCAAATCCTGAGTGACAACCTCCTTCCCTCCACCAGGACATTAAAAATGGCTCGTCGCTGGGTCTTCCAGCACGACAATGACCCGAAACATACAGCTAAGGCAATAAAGGAGTGGCTCAAAAAGAAGCACATTAAGGTCATGGAGTGGCCTAGCCAGTCTGCAGACCTTAATCCCATCGAAAACTTAAGGAAGGAGCTGAAGATCCGAGTTGCCAAGCGACAGCCTCGAAATCTTAATGATTTACAGATGATCTGCAAAGAGGAGTGGGCCAAAATTCCATCTAACATGTGTGCAAACCTCATCATCAACTACTAAAAACGTCTGACTGCTGTGCTTGCCAACAAGGGTTTTGCCACCAAGTATTAAGTCTTGTTTGCCAAAGGGATCAAATACTTATTTCCCTGTGCACAATGCAAATAAATATATATAATTTTGACAATGTGATTTTCTGTTTTTTTTTTTTATATAATCTATCTCACTGGTAAAATTAACCTAGCCTAAAAATTCTAGACTGTTCACGTCTTTAATAGTGGGCAAACTTACAAAATCAGCAAGGGATCAAATACTTATTTCCTTCACTGTATATATATATATATATATATATATATATATATATATATATATATATATATATATGTGTATATATAGTATAATATTACGGTGGCATTGGAACGAGACATACCACTGCAGTGAATCTAACAAGATTCATGGAGTCATTATAAACATCAGAAGTAGAATTTTCAGACGTAAGTCTATGTGATGAGCCACTGTTACCTCAGTCTTTTAAGTTTTCCTTGCTCTGGGCTGACGGAAGACATTTTCTCAGCCAGTTTCCACACGGTGAGCACAAAAATCCCACAGTTCACCTAAGCAGGAGAGGTATGTTAGTAGAATCCTGCAGGGGGCGACACGGAGCCGGTTGTAACATGCCAGAACTGAGGGAACATTTTATTATTCCCTTGAATAACAAAGTAGCTAAGCCCCAGGCTAGTAGCTGTCCTTTATCCATCCATCCATCCATCCATCCATCCATCCATCCATCCATCGGTCTATCCCCATACTTCTCTATAATTGTATATAATCTGCAGTACCAGTCATTGCCAGGGGGTGGTGCATAGAGACACTGTTTGTGACATACTCAGATTTTTTTCAGATT
Source organism: Rhinoderma darwinii (assembly GCF_050947455.1). Lineage (NCBI taxonomy): Eukaryota > Metazoa > Chordata > Amphibia > Anura > Rhinodermatidae > Rhinoderma > Rhinoderma darwinii. Next base: position 373,355,087 of record NC_134689.1, read on the forward strand.
GCAGACTAAAAAGCACTAGTACATTACTATTATATGCTGCAAGATTAAATAGCTTCTTGTGTTTTCCTAAAGGCCCATTTACTCTGGCTAATTATCATCACAATTTGCTCATCTCCAAACGATTATTGCCCAGTAAGAAAAGATCAATGATAAACCATCAAACTGTCTTTGATCGATCGCGCTGCTGTAAAAATCATCTTTATTAGCGGCATGATGTAAGTGATGCTCAGAGCTGCCTGGTGCCTGACTCTCGCAAGAGCCGTCTCTTGACAGCAATGACACATTTTACCCAAACGGGGGAGGACAGTTTTTACTGACTGTAAAGATGATTTAGTTAGAAACTCCACCTGATCCTTTATCAAACCATTTATCGTCTGATTTAAAAAAATTTGTTCAATGGAATAGGGCCTTATGAGGTTTTCCAGGACTAAATTATTAATGACCTATCGATAGGAAAGGCCATCAATGTTTGATAAGTTGGTAGTCCAACCCCCTGGACTCCCACCAATAATCTGACATAGTGCCGCAGCCCCTTCATTGTTTGTCAAGTCACAGCGCCTGGTCCCTATGTGTGGCTGTGCCTGGTACTGCAGCTCAGGCCCATTTGTTCTGCTGATCTGTAATCCCAGGGGTTGAACATTCCCCGATTAAACATTGATGGCATATCCTAAGGATAAACCATCAACGTTTCAGTCTCGGAAACCCCTTTTAAATGCCTTATGGTCTTAAAAGAACATTAAATGCACAGTCTATCTTATCTCTTTGTACGGTACTGTTGAATTATATATATTGGTTCCCCGAAGCTTTCATTATAGGCTACAGAGAGGTTGATTATGGTGCGCATCAATGGGATTTGTAGCAAAAAGTCCAGAAAAATGACTGCACACGTTACATAACTTTGTCACGTATCTCCTGTTCCAAAGAATTCCAGAATTTTTATACACGTATGTGTAAATTACATTATAGTGCAAGAATATTACTACTACAATACTGCCTCCTATGAACAAGAATATAACTGCTATAATACCTCCCCCTATGTACAAGAATATAACTACTACAATACTGCCTCCTATGTACAAGAATATAACAACTACAATACTGCCCCTATGTACAAGAATATAGCTACTATAATACTGCCACCAGTATACAAGAATGTAACTACTATAATAATACCTCCTATGTACAACAATATAACTACTATCATACTGCCCCCTATGTACAAAAATATATATACTATAATACTCCCCCTATATATGAATATAACTAGTATAATACTGCTCCTATGTAAAGAATATAACTACTATAATACTGCCCCCTATGTACAAGAATATAACTACTATAATACTGCCTCCTATGTACAAGAATATAACTACTATTATACTGCCCCCTATGTACAAGAATATAACTACTATAATACTCCCCCTATATAAGAATATAATTACTATAAGGCCTCATTTACACGAACGTAATATACGCGCGTGCGACGCGCGTGCTTTGCACGCATGTCGTACGCACCTATATTAGTCAATGGGGCAGTTTAGACGATGCGTGAATTGCGCTCAGCGCGTGTGCGCAGAAAAAAACTCACGACATGTTCTATAATCGTGCGTTTTTCGCGCACTCACGCACCCATTGAAGTCAATGGGTGCGTGAAAACCACGCATGCCGCACGGAAGCACTTCCGTGCGAACTGCGTGATTCGCGCAAGAGCTGTCAAACTCCTGAATGTAAACAGAAAAGCACCACGTGCTTTTCTGTTTACAAACATCCAAACGGAGTGTCAAATTCGAGATGAGCGCACCGAACTTCACCGGGTTCGGCCAAACTCGTTTTGACCGAAACCGGTAAAAGATGTTCGGGTACGCGACGTCAGGAGACAGTCACTGTCCACGGTGCTGAAAGCGTTAAACTGGTTCAGCACCATGGACAGTGACTTCCGCTCCGAAAATCCATGAACCTGTAAAAAAAAAAAAGACGTTCTGACTTACCGATAACTCCGGTCCGACCTCCCGGGATGACAGTTTAGTCCAAGTGACAGCTGCAGCCAATCACAGGCCAAGCACAGGCTGCAGCCAATCACAGGCTGCAGCGGTCTCATGGACTGCGGCGTCATCCTGGGAGGTGGGGCCGGATGACAAGAGAGGGACGCGTCACCAAGGCAACGGCCGGGAGCCCGGACTGGGGGAAGCAGGAAGTTCTTGGTAAGTATGAAAGTCTTTTTTTATTCACAGGTTGGTGTATATTGTGTTCGGCATTCACTGTCGAGGGTGCTGAAAGAGTTACTGCCGATCAGTTAGCTCTTTCAGCACCTTGGACAGTGACGGGCGTCGACTAGCCTCATCTCTATGATGGCGGCTGCGCGAAAATCACGCAGCCGCGCATCATACACGGATGACACACGGAGCTGCCAAGTGCCTTTTGCGCGCGCAAAACGCACACGCTCGTGTAAATGAGGCCTAATACTGCCCCCTATATACAAGAATATAACTACTATAATACTGCTCCCTATATACAAGAATATAACTACTATAATACTGCCTCCTATATACAAGAATATAACTACTATAATACTGCATGCTATATGCAAGAATATAACTGCTATAATACTGCTCCTATATACAAGAATATAACTACTATAATACTGCTCCCTATATACAAGAATATAACTACTATAATACTGCCTCCTATGTACAAGAATATAACTACTATTATACTGCCCCCTATGTACAAGAATATAACTACTATAATACTCCCCCTATATAAGAATATAATTACTATAATACTGCCCCCTATATACAAGAATATAACTACTATAATACTGCTCCCTATATACAAGAATATAACTACTATAATACTGCATGCTATATGCAAGAATATAACTACTATAATACTGCCCCCTATGTACAAGAATATAACTACTATAATACTGCCCCCTATGTACAAGAATATAACTACTATAATACTGCCCCCTATGTACAAGAATATAACTACTATAAAACTGCCGCTTATATACAAGAATATAACTACTATAATACCGCCCCCTATGTTCAAGAATATTACTACTATAATACTACCTCCTATGTACAAGAATATAACTACTACAATACCGCCCCCTATGTACAAGAATATAACTACTATAAGGGCTTATTTAGACGAACGTGTAATACGTCCGAGCAACGCGCGTGATTTTCACGCGTGTCGCACGGACCTATGTTAGTCTATGGGGCCATGCAGACCGTCCGTGAGTTTCACTCAGCGGGTGTCCGCTGCGTAAAACTCACGACATGTCCTATATTTCTGCGTTTCTCGCACATCACGCACCCATTGAAGTCAATGGGTGCGTGATGCGTGAAATACGCCCAAAGAACGGACATGTCGTGACTTTTTCGCAGCGGACTCACGCTGCGGAAAAATCACGCAACTGTCTGCACTGCCCCATAGACTAATATAGGGCCGTGCGATGAGCGTGAAAATCACACGTGTTGCACGTACGTATATCCTGTTCGTCTGAATAAGCCATAATACTGCCCCCTATGTACAAGAATATAACTACTATAATACTGCCTCCTATGTACAAGAATATAACTACTATAATACTGCCCCCTGTGTACAAGAATATAACTACTATAAGGGTATGTTCACACGCACGTTTTACGCCTCGAATTACGCCTGAAAAAACGGCTCCATTACGCCTACAAACATCTGCCCATTGCTTTCAATGGGTTTTACGATGTTCTGTTCCCACGAGGTGTAATTTTACGCGTCGCTGTCAAAAGATGCTGTGTAAAAAGACGCTCGTGAAAAAGAAGTGCATGTCACTTCTTGGGACGTTTTTGGAGCCGTTTTTCATTGACGTATTCTGCTAGCCCTAAGGGTATGTTCACACGCAGTGACTAAAAACTTTTGAAAATACGGAGCTGTTTTCAGGCGAAAACAGCTCCTGATTTTCAGACGTTTTTGTAGCAACTCGCATTTTTCGCGGCATATTTTATGGCCGTTTTTGGAGGCGTTTTTCATTGACTACTATAATACTGCCTCCTATGTACAAGGATATAACTACTATAAGGGTATGTTCACACGGCGGGGGTCCGTAACGGCTGAAATTACGGGGATGTTTCAGCCTGAAAACATCCCCGTAATTTCAGCCGTACCGGCATGTGCAGGCGCTTGAACGCCGCGTCAATTACGGCCGTAATTAGCGCTGCTATTCATTGGAGTCAATGAATAGCGGCTCCAATTACGGCCAAAGAAGTGACAGGTCACTTCTTTGACGCGGGCGTCTATTTGCGCGCCGTCATTTGACAGCGGCGCGTAAATATACGCCTCGTGTGAACAGACAAACGTCTGCCCATTGCTTTCAATGGGCAGATGTTTGTCAGCGCTATTGAGGCGCTATTTTCGGGCGTAATTCGGGGCAAAAACGCCCGATTTACGTCCGTAAATAGGCCGTGTGAACATACCCTAATACTGCCTGCTATATACAAGAATATAACTACTATAATACTGCCCCCTATATACAAGAATATAACTACTATAATACTGCCTCCTATGTACAAGAATATAACTACTATAACACTGCCCCCTATATACAAGAATATAACTACTATAATACTGCCTCCTATGTACAAGAATATAACTACTATAATACTGCCTGCTATATACAAGAATATAACTACTATAATACTGCCTGCTATATACAAGAATATAACTACTATAATACTGCCTCCTATGTACAAGAATATAACTACTATAACACTGCCCCCTATATACAAGAATATAACTACTATAATACTGCCTCCTATGTACAAGAATATAACTACTATAATACTGCCTGCTATATACAAGAATATAACTACTATAAGGCCATGTTCAGACGTGGCAGAATTTTTCCGCTGCAAATGTTGGTGCAGATTCGGGGCAATTACGCAATGAATCTGCACCAACATTTGCATAGTTGACAGGTAATTCAGACGTTGCAGATATCACAGCGGATTTGCCACAGATTTCAGTTTTTGCATTGCAAAGGCTGAAATCTGCAGTGAAATTCCGCTTCTTCTCCGCAATGTAATGAGAATGCTGCGGAGGGAAAATTCTGCACCGCAGCCTAAATTCCGCAGTTATTTTCTGCAACGTCTGAACTAAGTTTCCTAAAAATGTATAGAAACAAATGTAAAAAACGGCTGCTGCAATTCCGCCACGTCTGAATGTGCACGAATACTGCCCCTTATGTACAAGAATATAACTACTGTAATACTACCCCTATATAAAAGAAAAATAACTATTATAATAATGCTCCTATGTACAGGAAGATAACTACTAGAATACTGCCCCCTATGGTTAGTATTGGTTATTATAATTTTTATATATGACTGAAATGGCTGTAATTACGGCCGTAATTTGGAGCTGTTCTTCATTGGAATCAATGAAAAACGGCTCAAATTACGTCTCAAGAAGTGTCCTGCACTTCTTTTGACGAGCCGTCTTTTTTACGCGTCGTCGTTTGACAGCGACGCGTAAATGACAGGTTGACTGCACAGTACGTCGGCAAACCTATTCAAATGAATGGGCAGATGTTTGCCGACGTATTGGAGCCGTATTTTCAGACGTAAATCAAGGCTTAAAACGCCTCGTTTACGTCTGAAAATAGGTCGTGTGAACCCAGCCTTAGGCTATGTAAATATTTGAAAGTGATTTGTTTGTTGTTGTTTTTTTTTAAATAAAAATGTGCATTAGTGTGTGTTAATAAACGTTGTAAATACATTTTATTAAAACTTCTTTATACTTTTTAACCCGTTAGTGACCGGCCCATAGTCTTTTTACGTCGGTCACTAACGGGCCTTATTCCGATGCAATAGACTTTTTACGTTGCGGCATCAGAATAAGTAAACAGAGCAGGGAGCTGTCAAATCTCCCTGGTCTCAGCTGCCAGAGGTAGCTGAGGGCTGGGGGCGTCCCTGCTCTGCCGGGTGAGATCGATCTCACCCGTTTTACCCCTCAGATGCGCTGCTCAATAGCGAGCACCGCATCTGAGTGGTTATGGAGAGAGGGAGGGAGCTCCCTCTCATCCCACTGACACCCGGCGATAAGATCGCCGAGTGTCAGTGTCTCCGATGGCAGCCGGGGGCCTAATAAAGGCCCCCAGGTCTGCCTGTAATGAATGCCAGAGGCATGACCTAGCAGATGCCTGTCCGTTTTAAACGGACAGGCAGTAAAACACAACAATACAAAAGTATTGCAGTGTATTATAATAGCGATCGGAGAATCGCATATTAAAGTCCCCTAGTGGGACTAGTAAAAAAGTTAAAAAAAAAGTTTAACCCCTTAATGACCGGGCATGTTTGTACCTTAATGACCAAGCCAGATTTGTCAAATCTGGTATGTCTGACTTTATCAGAGAATAACTCTGTGAAAGTTTTGAATATCCAAGTAATTCTGACATTGTTTTTTCGTCACATGTTGTACTTTATTTTAGTGGTAAAAGTAGACTGATACGATTTGCGGAAATTAATTAAAAAATAGAAAAATTGAAGAAATTTTGTAAAAATTACCATTTTCCCCTATTTTTAACTGCAATATGTCACATATGTACACACATACTGCACAATTTTTTTAATTAAATATATATTTCTATCTCTTTACTCCATTTTGGCAGCACTTTTGAAAAAATAAAATAAATTTTCAGCAATTTAGAGGACTTACAAATTGAATAATAATTTTATAAATTTTGAAGTACATTTTGTTTTCCTGCACCAAGCCAGGTTTTCAGAGGCTCATAGGTGTCAGAATGGTGGAAACCCCCACAAATGACCCCATTTAGAAAACTAGACCCCTTAAGGTATTTACCTAAGGGTATAGTAAGTATTTTGACCCCACAGTTTTTTGCTAAATTTAATACATAGCAGGTGGAAAAAAAAAATGCACTTTTTTTCATAAAAGTATCAGTTTGAAGACCAATTTCTTTGTAAAGCGACCATGAGAATGAAGAAACACACCACAAAATCTATCACCCTGATTCTCCTGTTTTCAAAAATACCAACATTGTGGCCCTAATGCGCTGCCTGGACACACGGCAGGACCCAAAAGGAAGGGAGCACCCGGAGGCTTTCAGGACTCATATTTTGCTTGAAAATGTTTTAGGCCCCAATGTACATTTGGAGAAGCTTTGAGCTGCCAGAACGATAGAAACTCCCCATAAACGACCCCATTTAGAAAACTAGACCCCATAATGTATTTATTTAGGGGTATAGTAATTATTTTGACCCCACAGTTCTTTGCTAAATTTAATGCATATCAGGTGAAAAAAATAATAATTTCCCTTTTTTCATAAAAGTATTTGTTTGAAGACCGATTTCTTTGTAAAGCGACCATGAAAATGAAGAAACACACCCCAAAATCTATCACCCTCTTTCTCCTGTTTTCAAAAATACCCACATTGTGGCCCTAATGCGTTGTTTGGACACACGGCAGGGCCCCAAAGGAAGGGAGCACCCGGAGGCTTTCAGGACTCATATTTTGCTTGAAAATGTTTTAGGCCCCAATGTACATTTGGAGAAGCTTTGAGCTGCCAGAATGATAGAAACTCCCCATAAACGACCCCATTTCGAAAACTAGACCCCTTAAGGTATTTACCTAGGGGTATAGTTAGCATTTTGACCCCACAGGTTTTTTGCTAAATATATTGAAATTAGTCTGTAAGAATTAAAATGTACTTTTTTTCTGAAACAACATAGAAATTTTTATTATTTACAAGGAATAAAGAAGAAAATGCACCCCAACATTTGTAAAGCAATGTCTCCCGATTACGACAATACCCCATATGTGGTAATAAACTGCTGTTTGGACCCACAGCAGGGCTCAGAAGGGAAGGAGCGCCATTTGAATTTATGATTTTGCTGGAATGGTTTTCGGTGCCATGTCGCATTTGCAATGCACTGGAGGGACCAAAACAGTGGAAACCCACCAAAAGTGACCCCATTTTGGAAAAACCTTCAAGGAATTTTTCTAGGGGTATAGTGAGCATTTACACCCCACGGGTCTTTTGCAGAGTTTATTAGAATTAGGGCGCGAAAATTAATATCAACATTTTTTCCACTAAAATGTTGCATTTTCTCATTTTCACAAGGGATAAAGGAGGAAAAAAACAACCATTTTTTTATAAAGCAATTTCTCCCGAGTACGGAAATACCCAACATGTTGTCATACGTTTTTTTCATTAGAAATGAATTAACCCTTTCAGGACTGATCCATTTTTTGCTTTCATATTTTAGATTTTCACTCCCCGCTTTCCAAGAGCCATAACTTTTTTATTTTTCCATCAATAGAGTGGTGTGAAGGCTTATTTGTTGCGGGACAATCTGTAGTTTTCATTGGTACCATTTTGGGGTACATGCGATTTTTTTTTGATCACTTTTTATTCAATTTTTTTGCAATCCTGAGCAAAAAACAGGAATTCTGACACCGTTTTTTAGGTTTTCTTTTTGCCGCGCTCACCGTACGCTATAAACGACATTTTTAATTTATTCTGCGGGTTGGTACGATTACGGCGATACCATATGTATATAGGTTTGGTCCTTTTTTTTAGCGTTTGCGCAATAAAATAACTTATTTATAAAAAAAAAAATTTCTGTGTCACCATATTCTGAGAGCCATAATTTTTTAATTTTTTAGTCAAAAAAGCTGTGTAAGGGCTTGTTTTTTGCGGGACGGATAGAAGTTTTTATTGGTACTATTTTCGGGTACATGCGACTTTTTGATCACTTTTTATTCTTTATTTAGGGAGCGGTGGTGACCCAAAAAATTGCGATTCTGTCGTAGTTTTTTATTGATTTTTTTTGGGGTGTTCATCGTGCGGGAAAAACAACATTATAGTTTTATAGTTGGGTTCGTTACGAACGCGGTGATACCAGATATGTGTACTTTTTTAACGTGTTCATTTTTTTTCTATAATGAAAGTCTTATTATAGGAAAAAAAGCATTTAGTGTTTATAGAACTTGTAACTTTATTTTTACACTTTTTTTAAAACATTTTTATTACTTTTTTGTACTTTTTTAACTTGTCCCACTAGAGGACACTTAGTTTTGCAGCTTTGATCGCTGCTAGAGTACATTACACTACACACGTAGTGTAATGTACTCTAACTGTCATTGTGACGTGACTGTCACACTGACAGGAAGCAGAGGAGGAACGGCCGGACGCTGTTCCTCCGAGGCTTCCGTGCATGGCAACCCGGAGGTCATTATCTGACCTCCGATTGCCGTGACAAGCATCGGTAGCCCCCACGATCACTTCGTGGGGGCTGCTGATGTGCTTCAAACCACTTAAATGCGGCGACGGCAATCCGTCGCCGCACTTAAGGGGTTAACTGCCGAAAGCAGCGGCGATGGTCCGCTGTCCGGCAAGACTGATGTCTCAGCTGTCGGGGACAACTGTCAGCGCGGGTCTGTCACTCTGTGTTTACACAGAGTGACAGTTTGAAATGCGGACGAAAATGAACGTCATGGTGCGGGAACTAGCAGCCGACCATGACGTTCATTTTCGTCCTTGGTCGTTAAGGGGTTAAAACATAATAATAATAATAATAATAATAATAATAATAATAATAAAAAAAACACTTCCAAACATTTACATAGCCTTTAAGTGTACTGAACTTAGATGTTACTGTGATATAACAAAATCTACTTACTAGGATAATCGCACACACAGGTCCCATAAAGGCCCAGATAAAACCTTTTTTACGGGACAACCAGCAGCTATGAGAGAAGAAAGGGGAAAATGTTTAGTGTAGGTAACAGTTTTTTTTTTTAGGGCCCTAAATTTATCGAGCCCTGCCCCCTTTTGCTTAGCCCCATCTACTTTTTCAAAACATGGCAGAGTTGGCGTAGAAATAGAACAGTCATAAAATTTGTGCGCAAAAAGCAAATTTTTGCACAAATTGTGACTTTTCTATACCAGAAAACTGGCGTAGAGTTCTTTATAAATTGTTCCCATAGAGTTAAATGATACAATTCTAGATGCCTGCAGTTACCACTAGAGGGAGCTTACTGCATATTGTTTAATTAAAGGAGTTTTCCCATGAAGGACATTTATGACATATCCACAGGATATGTCATAAATGTCAGATAGATGCGGGGGCCCACCTCTGGGACCCGCACCTATCCCTAGAACGGGGCCCCCTAATCCCCATTCTAGCTTTTTCTGCTCACTCAGACTGCCTGCAACTTCCTGATTACATGGTCAGGAGTTACGGAAACAGCGTAACTCTCTGAGCTACGCTGTTTTCGTAACGCCCATAGCATACCTCCCAACCGTCCCGTATCCGGCGGGACAGTCCCGATTTCTCAGCGCTGTCCCGCCGTCCCGGGCGGTCCGCAAAATGTCCCGCTGGGCGCTGCAGCTGTATCAAAACAGCTGATCGCTGCTGACAGGCCAGACGTCTGCAGCAGTGATCAGAAGAAGGCAGGAGTCTTGTGGCAGTGTTCTGACTGGGATCGATGCCTGCCCGGGAGTGGCATAATGATGGCGGCTGCGCGAAAATCATCATACGCTGATGACACACGGAGCTGTTATGTGCCTATTGCGCACGCAAAACGCAGCGTTTTTTGCGTGCGCAAAACGCACACGCTCGTGTAAATCAGGCCTAAAAGGGGTTTTCCAGTCCCCAAAATTGATGGCCTATCCTCAGGATAGACCATACATATGTGATCGGCCGAGGTCTGACTCCCGGCACCCCTGCAGATCAGTTGTTTTGAAGGGGCTAGTGAATGGGATAAAAGGCTGCAATACTGTGAACCACTGTTACAAGTGTGTCGAAAATTCAGGGTATGTGCACACAACCTATTTTCAGACGTAATTCAGGCGTTTTACGCCTCGAATTACGCCTGAAAAGACGGCTCCATTACGTCTGCAAACATCTGCCCATTGCTTGCAATGGATTTTACAATGTTCTGTTCAGACGAGATGTAATTTTACGCTTCGCTGTGAAAAGACGCCGCGTAAAAATACGCCCACGTCAAAGAAGTGCAGGACACTTCTTTGGGATGTTTTTGGAGCCGTTTTTCATTGACTCCAATGAAAAACAGCTCCAATTACGTCCGTAATGGACGCTGCGAAAAACTCAAGTACTTGCAAAAACGTCTGAAATTCAGGAGCTGTTTTCTCCTGAAAAGAGCTCTGTAATTTCAGACGTATTTTGCGTTTGCGTGTGAACATACCCTCAAAGTGAGCAAGTAGAAATAAAGGGGAAGCCGCGATCGTACAAGCCGCAGCGGCCCCTTAAAAACAGTTGATCGGCAGGGGTAAGTGATCAAATTTTTGGGACTAAAAAACCCCTTCAAATCTATGTCAATATAGGAGATATGGATCTCTGTATCAGAAAAATGGAACTCTGACCACTATATAGATATATTAAGAAATAAATTAGCAGAGAATTTTGGACCTAAACATGACATGGTGTTAAAAGTTGATGATCCACTATAAATGTGTTTCCTATTGCGCACGGATTATGTATTTCTCCGTGGAAAGTTTGATTAGACAAATACATTCATGTCACTATTTGCATATCCGGTTTACGATTGCTTAATTAACCCCTTAACGACCGCCATATACTGTTTTTACAGCGGCCGCTCAGGGTAGTTCTTCTGAAGCGCCGCCTTTTCACGGTGGCACTTTAGAAGCTGTTTTCCCTGAATTGGGCACTCTGCTCCTGAAGCCCAGGCTGTTGCTAACAGCCTCGGGCTTCAGGGCAACGATTGGAGACCAATAGCAGTGGTCTCCGATAATGTGAGCCCGTTTAACCCCTCCGTTTTTATATTAAATTCCAAAGCATTTTTTTTCTTTTAAATATGAATGTGAATGAACCCTAAAGGGTATGTGCACACTGCATTTTGTACCACGCAGAAAAAATCTGCCTCAATATTCCTTCCAATTTTTTGAGGAAAATGTTTAAATGCAAGGGTTTTTTTATGCTTTTTTAGGCCTTTTTTTAAATTTAGCAAATGCAAAAAAAAACGCTCCAAGCGAATGGTTGAGCTCAAAGTTAGGGCATGATGCTTTGTTTTTGTCGCGAGCAGACTAAAACCACCCGGGAAATGCCTCTACCTCTCATTGAAATCAATAGAGGGATATTTCGGCGTTTTTGGCACTGATTCCGGTGCATTTTCCACGTCAAAATCAGTTTAAAAAAACGCTGTGGGAACAGGGCCCAAGTGTAATTCTGTTGCTAACACTAATATTTCTTTATATATTTACATAGAAACCTGAATATTTGCACCTTTACCCTTTCACTCACTATTCATTAGTGCCGTATCCTTGATGATATATTGCTGCACTTATTGTGATGATCACAGCCGGCGTGCCATACCCCACTGCTAGGAGGTATCTTTTTTTCAGATGGGTGTTGAATACTGTAACTAACATGAGGTAAAGCTCCACTCCTTCCAGAAACATCCAGCAAAAGGAGCAGAGGTAGAAAGCATGAAGAAGTCCTGCCACTATCCCACAAATAACCTAGAATGCAACAAAAACATGTAAAAAAGGTTTAACATAAGAAGAATATTGTCCCAATTAGGTCATCACAACCAAATCACAACAGGTTAGTGCCGTGTGGGATTCCCCTATTGACAACCTGACGGGATGGACTGTGTAGGTGATAATTGATTCCTCCTAATGGAAATTCTTAAATTAGTTTTAAAAACCTATTAGAATATCTCTGGGCGAGTCTCTGGTAGAAACGATGGTGCAAGTAGGGGCAAATGATTGGCAAATTTCGCTTTACAAACCCTATAGTGTTAATATTGATAAAAATGTACATAACATTATCTAGGGCTTGATCACATCAGCGTTCAGATTCCGTTCATCTGTTCCGTTCAACCTTTCCGTCAGAGGAACAATGAACGGAAAGCCGAACGGAAACTATCACTTCCATCTGGATTACCATTGATGTTAATAGTAATGTTTCCGTATTAGTGTGTTTCACTTTGTTTATGTTGCGTAACGTTTCAGTTTTATTCACAGAAACTATAGCGTAGTCTACAGCAATATTGTTTCCGTGAAAAAAACGGAAACTTTACAGAATGGAAACAAACTGAAACACGCTGAAAATGGAAGTATTCCCAATTAAATCAATGTTAATGCAAATGTAAGCAATAGTTTCCGTTCGGCTTTCCGTTCATCTGTTCCTCTGATGGAAAGGTTGAACGGAAAAGAACCCGAATGCTGATGTGAACATGCCCTTAGTGAGTCAATCAGACCTATTATGTTGAATTTCCATTAATGGAAGAAGAATTCCTCCACATCTCCTGTATGTATATGATTTTGACTCTGATTTTTTTTTTTAATATATATTTTTTTAGGTTTCACAAATGTAAATGAAAGTGAAAGGAAAGAACGGCCGTACCAAGCCGCAGGGTAGGGGGGAGGCCCCATGACGAGGGGAAGAGGAAGGCGGAGCCGAGGGACACGAGGGTGGGTTAGACGGTGCTCCGAACTGAGCGCCAGTCTAACCCGGAGGTAACCACGAACCTAAGCTTCCGTTTCCCTCACCATTGAACTCAATGGTGACGGAAACATTGCTAATGGTTTCAGTTTGTCACCATTCCGTCAGGTTTACATTTTTTGGACTGAATCAATAGCGCAGTCGACTGCGCTATTGATTCCGTCAAAAAAGCGTAAACCTGACGGAATGGTGACAAATGGAAACCATTAGCAATGTTTCTGTCCCCATCAATATGAATGGTGATGCAAACGGAAGGTTTCCGTTTGCCTTTCCGCTGAGGGGTTGACGGAAACTACAGACAGAACCTTTCAACGGAAAGCCAACGCTAATGTGAACAGGCCCTAAGAGGAATAACAGAGGAACGGCACAACCCAGATTTCTAAGAAAATGGGTTCCAGAATTGTTATTTCATGGGGAGCGCAAGTATTTACTAAAAATAGTGACGTAAAATTAAATAGTATATAAAACTGATAGAGCTGAATATAAATGTAACGGGGGTTACCTGGTTGTGAATTGCTGTGATTCCAAGTAGAAATATGCAGTTGCCAAAGAAGAGACTGATACACAGGTGTGTGTGAATTGTGTTACGTGTTCCATGGAGAGACCGGCAAAAGCTGAAAGTGATGATGGCCAGTACAAGACAGAAAATTGAGATCGATAGCCCAATTTGTGATATGAGATCCAAAGTCCAGCTCTGTAATGCAATGTATTAGAAATAGGTTACTCAACTTTTTATGTAGATTATTCGATATGTAAGCTTCATGTGCTTTCCTGTTAGCATGCCAACATGATATAGACTGCTACATGACATTCTGTAGTCTGTAATCTGCATCCCATGTAAAGACTACAGCCTGCTATAAATAGGAATCGATAGGTGACTGTGGTTACCCTGATGTGTATGCGTATTGCTCCTCTTGCTAGCAATAGAAGGGGCATTCCTATCTGAGACATGTAGATATGCCATAAATGTCTGATAGGTGAGTGTCCCTATCTGGAGAACGGAGGTCCAGCTGGAGAATAACGTGAGAATAGGCTGCGAATCTCCCCATTAACTTGTATGGGAGTAACGGAAACAGTCGAACAGACGTGCTCTCCATTCATTCTCTGCCTCAGGCCCCATGCACACAAACGTAAAAACGCCCGAAATCACGGGCCGTAATTACGATCCGTAATTATGGGCCCATAGACTTCTATTGGCCACGGGTACCTCCCCGTATGCTTACGGGAAGGTGCCCGGGCCGTTGAAAAATATAGAACATGTCCTATTTTAGGCCGTAGAAGTCTATGGGGCTCCCGTAATTACGGGTGACTACATGTGTGCACCCGTAATTACGGGAGCGTTGCGAGGCGGCGTCAGTGGATAGTCACTGTCCAAGGTGCTGAAAGAGTTAAACAATCGGCAGTAACTGTTTCAGCACCCTGGACAGTGACTTCCGATCACAATATAAATCAACGTCTAAAAAAAATTGAAGTTCATACTTACCCAGAACTCCCTGCTTCTTCCTCCAGTCTGGCCTCCCGGTATGACGTTTCAGCCCATGTGACCGCTGCAGCCAATCACTGGCTGCAGCGTGCACATGGACTGCCGCATCATCCAGGGAGGTCGGGCTGGATGTTGAAAGAGGGACGCATCACCAAGACAACGGCCGGGTAAGTATGAATTTCTTTTACTTTTACCTCGGAAAGGGCTGCCCCTTCTCTCTATCCTGCACTGATAGAGAGAAGGGCTGCCGATTAGTGCAGTGCAATTTTGCAGCGAAAACGTGCCCGTAAATACGGGTGGAATACTGGTGCCACCGGACCCGTATTTACGGGCACGGGTCCGTAAATCCCGGTGCAATACGGGTCGAATACGTGTGACCAATTATCCGTATTTACGCCAGTATTTACAGGAGGGAAAAAATATGTTCATGTGCATGAGGCCTCGGTGTGTCAGCCTGAGGCATACTTGCTCGTTTGTTTCCGTAACTTCCATAGAAAAGAATGGAGAGAGCCACCTCTATATTCATTCTCCGCCTCGGGATGCAATGGCCACCTCACCAGGCAAAACAGAGTTTGGGGAGGGGACTTCTGTTCTGCAGATAGGTGGGTCTTAGGCCTCATTTACACGAGCGTAATATACGCGCGTGCGACGCGCGTGCTTTTCACGCGTGTCGTACGCACCTATATTACTCTATGGGGCAGTTTAGACGATGCATGAATTTTGCGCAGCGTGAGTGCGTTGCGTAAAACTCACGATATGTTCTATAATCGTGCGTTTTTCACGCAACACACACCCATTGAAGTCAATGGGTGCGTGAAAACAACGCATGCCACACGGACGCTACTGCGTTGCATGCGCGAAAATCACGCAAGAGCTGTCAAAAGGATGAATGTAAACAGAAAAGCACCACGTGCTTTTCTGTTTACAAACATCCAAACGGAGTGTCAAATTAGAGATGAGCGCACCGAACTTCACCGGGTTCGGCCGAACTCGTTTTGACCGAACCCGGCAAAAAATGTTCGGGTACGCGACATCAGGAGACAGTCACTGCCCATGGTGCTGAAAGACTTAAACTGTTTCAGCACCATGGACAGTGACTTTCGATCACAATATACATATACGTGTAAAAAAAACCAGAAGTTCGGACTTACCGATAAGTCCCGGCTCCTTCCTCCAGTCCGACCTCCCGGGATGACAATTCAGGCCAAGTGACAGCTGCAGCCAATCACAGGCCAAGCACAGGCTGCAGCCAATCACAGGCTGCAGCGGTCTCATGGACTGCCGCGTCATCCTGGGAGGTGGGGCCGGATGACAAGAGAGGGACGCGTCACCAAGGCAACGGCCGGGAGACCGGACTGGAGGAAGCAGGCAGTTCATGGTAAGTTTGAACGTCTTTTTTTATTCACAGGTTGGTGTATATTATGATCGGCATTCACTGTCGAGGGTGCTGAAAGAGTTACTGCCGATCAGTTAGCTCTTTCAGCACCTTGGACAGTGACGGGCGTCGACTAGCCTTATCTCTATGATGGCGGCTGCGCGAAAATCACGCAGCCGCGCATCATACACGGATGACACATGGAGCTGTCAAATTTTGCGTGCGCGCAAAACGCACACGCTCGTGTAAATCAGGCCTTACACACACACACACACACGCACGCACGCACCTATCTGGGACACACACCTATTATATATTTATGGCATATTCTGTGAATATGACATAAATATCTATAATGGGACTATAGGTATATATACACAAGATATAAGTGAAAAGCAACCTTCTACCTCAAATAAGGACTCAAATAACTTTCTAAAAAATGTTTTAAAAGTATTACTGTAGGACAAAAGTACATTTACTTGTGATTGATCTGTGGTTCACAATGAAGAATACATACATTGAAACAGAACAAGGTAATAAAAATCCCTTGCAAACATTTATATATAGGATTATGTCCCCCCCCTGACTGTAAATTATAGGAATGATGGCAGTCATTGAGGCCACAGGTCAAGTGTATTTATACAGGACAGAGAACGCCTAGGGGTCTCCTATTTTCTTAATAATTTACGTTATTCCTTTAATACATGCTGCTGCAGAACCTCTTTGTGAAGAGTAGGGGGAGCTATCTGACCACCATTGATAGATTGATTTGAAACTCTTGTTCCATAGGGAAGGTCTGCACCAGCTGAGGTGTGTATTATATTATGTAGAAGCTGAAACACAGAACTGCATGACGCACTGCAGCTGCTGAAGAACCTCTTTATAAATAGAGAGGGAGCAATTTAGGTAAATCAGTGGTTTGCACAGGAGAAGGAAGCTCACACATAATAAATCAGTGGCAGATTGATTCTATAGGAAGAATAGCCCATGTACAGCCCCTCATCTTTATGTAATTGTCAGGTCCTGACATCACAATGTGATATTTATGCAACTGTTATTTACAGACATGTCAACGGAAAAAATGGAATTGACGTGTATTATGTTCATATTATCCACTCAAATGTGCCAGATTACAAAGAAAATAATATATTACACCCCATGTAGTAAAATGATAATCTCACCTTATAGTCATGCAGAAGCATTAGGATGGCAAAACTGGTCAAGTGAGTGCAGTTGCAAGTCATTCCAATATCATCACGTTTCAGCGTGGCACAACCTTTACTACTCCAGCTATTGTCTGATACTGACCAGGACACACAACTCAAGTTACTGGAAGCCACCTGCAAAATATACCATTTACTTTGGAGAAGGACAGTTATAGCATGGAAATGTGTCCAGTTCTAAATACAAGGCTCGGAAACCAGGCTCACGTGAACCGACCTCATGGTAACATGAAATAAGGGGCAAAAAGGTAGAATTCAACTTTTGAACAGACTTAGGGCTCTCTACATGCCCCCAAAGTTTCAATTACCTGAACAGTGCCATTCTGTAAACCCTCTGCTGTCCTCTAGTAGGCCACAGCATTAGGGGGGATTCACACGAACGTGTATTGGGTCCGTGCGGGCCGCGTGGTTTTCACGCGCCACGCACAGACCAATACAAGTCTATGGGGCAGTACAGACAGTCCGTGCTTTTTGCGCAGCGTTTGTCCGCTGCGCAAAAAGCGCGACATGCTCAATATCTCCGCGTATTTCGCGCATCACGCACCCATTGAAGTCAATGGGTGCGTGAAAACCACGCAGGTCGCACGGAAGCACTTCTGTGCGAACTGACTGAAACAGCGCACCATCTGTCAAAAGGATGAATGTAAACAGAAAAGCACCACGTGCTTTTCTGTTTCCAAAGATCCAAACGGAGTGTCTTTGAGATGAGCGAACCCGGACAACCGAACCGAACTTCACCGGGTTCGGCCGAACTCGTTTTGGCCGAACCCGGCAAAAAAAATTCCGGTACGCGACGTCAGGACATAGTCACTGTCCAGGGTGCTGAAAGAGTTAAACTGTTTCAGCACCCTGGACAGTGACTTCCGATCCCAATATACATGAACGTGTAAAAAAAAAAAGAAGTTCTGACTTACCGATAACTCCCGGCTTCTTCCTCCAGTCTGACCTCCCGGGATGACAATTCAGTCCAAGTGACAGCTCCAGGCAATCACAGGCCAAGCACAGGCTGCAGCGGTCACATGGACTGCGGCGTCATCCAGGGAGGTGGGGCCCGATGTCAAGAGAGGCGCGTCACCAAGGACACGTCACCAAGGCAACGGCCGGGAGGGAAGTTCTCGGTAAGTACGAACTTTTTCTTTTTTTTAACAGGTTTCTCGATATTGTGATCGGCATTCACTGTCGAGGGTGCTGAAAGAGTTACTGCTGATCAGTTAACTCTTTCAGCACCCTGGACAGTGACTGACGTCGACTAGACTCATCTCTATGATGGCGGCTGCGCGAAAATCACGCAGCCGCGCATCATACACGGATGACACACGCAGCTGTCAAGTGGTTTTTGTGCGCGCAAAACGCAGCGTTTTTTGCGCTCGCAAAAACGCAACGTTCGTCTGAATCAGCCCTTAGCCTGAGCGGATGATGAAAACATGACAATGGCGCTGTATAAGTAAGGCTCTGTTCACATCTGTGTTGGGGTCCCGTTCTGACGTTCCGTCTGAGGTTTCCTCCAGAACGGGACCCTGAGCAGACACAAACTGACACCGACAGAAACCAGAGGTTTCCGTCTCCATCACCATTGATTTCAATGGTGACGGAGCCGGTGCCTGTGGTTTCCGTTTGCCACTGCGCTATTGCTTTCCGGCAAAACGACTGATCCGGTGCACAAAAGAGACAAACGGAAACCAAGGGCACCTGCTCCATCACCATTGAAATCAATGGTGATGGAGACGGAAACCTCTGGTGTCCATTTGTGTCTGCTCAGGGTCCTGTTGTGACGGAAACCTCCAATGGAACGTCAGAACGGGACCCCAACGCAGATATGAACCGAGCCTCAATGAGACATTGGGGGATTGCGATTTTGTTGTAGAATTTTTTTTTGCAACTGAAAATCTGCACCTCTCGTCTGAAAGCAACTTGCAGAAATCCATGCAAATGCTGCAAAAACAACCCCATTCACACTTTGAAAACTTTAGGGCAGATTTACAATTTAAAATGCGGCTAAATTCTGGTTTAAATTGAGCCATTTATTAACTGTTTTAGACACTTTTTTCGGCATGCCAGACAAGGGGGCGTAGTCTAGCAAAAGGGGTGCAGCTTAAACTGCGACACCGTGCACCAAAAACATGCCAAAATTCTGTTGCAAAAGACTGTTGTAAACTAAGTAAAATAATAAGTGGTATAAGGAAAAGTGTCTAGCATGTCTAGCTAGATGCGCCCAATTTATCATACAGGGTGCGCCACTTTGATAAATTTGGCACATTTTCTGACTGCCTGGTCTAAGTTTACACTGTCCAAAAATGAGACAGTATTAGTAAATCTGCTCCATTGGCTCTAGTGTGTGTTTGAGATATTTAATTTAGATTGTTGTGAGGGTTTGATGTGAGAGATCACAATCCATATACAGCGCTGAGAAATATGTTGTCGCTATGTAATATATAGGAAATAAAATAAATATGGGTCAGAGCTTTTCTCAAACACAGCTCAAAATACTCTGCCTGTACCCACCACTAGGGGCAGTATATGAGATGACTGCATACTGTTTATAGATTACATTCAACCGGTGGTTGCAGGCAGCCAGAATTTTATCATTTAGGTCTATGTCTTTGTAGGGAATTGGAGAGCTGTGTCAGACAAACTGAGCTCTAAAGTTATATTAGGAAATAAATCCGTACGGAATGTTGGCCCTAAAAATAACATGGTTTTGAAAGGTCAACATTTACTTTAATGGGGTTTTGCTATCATAGAAAGACACAGCATATTTCGAGGCTATGCCACAACTCTCTGATCGGTGGGAGTCGGACTTCTGGGACCCCTATCCTTCTTAGAATGAAGGGGCCACGGTGCTAAACTGCACTCTTTTTGCCTGTGGCTGGTTCCCTGAAGCATTGCTCAATTCAAGTGAACGCTACCCCTTTAACCTCGAGCTGTCCATTGATGTTGCATTTTTAACCGGTATTGTTTCTTTTATCAACATCATCTAACAATTTCTTAGGACAATAATTTAGGTTTGCAATATAATAACGAGCTGTCATAAAAGTAATTCAAAGATTTTATATCCATAAAGGAATGCAAATTTTGGTTACAAGCATGGAGTACAATGGAGAATGGAGATTTCAAAGAAGTGGCCCAGTATGATTCCACGTGTATATTCAGCCCTCCTAAATATTAGTATTATAGACTATAATAATGTGTTTTCAAAGTAATGTAATTGCTTGTATGGACCCAGGTAGAAAGTGCCCATTCTTAGGAGAGAATGGTGAGCACGCTTCCTAAAGGGAATGTATCGCCTATATTTTCGTTTTACTAATTAAAACCAGATACTGATACATATTCTTTTTTTTTTTCTTGTCTATTTTCAGATTTTTTTATTCTATTTTTTGTAAAGGATTATAGGGCAGCCATCTTGCCTGTGCTACTGTTAACAGCATATAAAGATAGGCTTTATAGCAGCCACATGGATCATAGGAAACTGAACAGGAGGGGACCTATTGACTTCAATAAGAGAGTGTTCTAGGCATGCTCTGTGACCTGTGCAGAGGTCAATGTGCAGGATGGAATAGGAGGGAAGCTGTGCCCATCAACTATTGTCATTGGTGGATCCTGTGTTATATATATATATATATATATATATATATGTGTGTGTGTGTGAGTATATACAGTGAAGGAAATAAGTATTTGATCCCTTGCTGATTTTGTAAGTTTGCCCACTGTCAAAGTCATGAACAGTCTAGAATTTTTAGGCTAGGTTAATTTTACCAGTGAGAGATAGATTATATAAAAAAAAAAACAGAACATCACATAGTCAAAATTATATATATTTATTTGCATTGTGCACAGAGAAATAAGTATTTGATTCCCTACCAACCATTAAGAGTTCAGCCTCCTCCAGACCAGTTACACGCTCCAAATCAACTTGGTGCCTGCATTAAAGACAGCGGTCTTACATGGTCACCTGTATAAAAGACTCCTGTCCACAGACTCAATTAATCAGTCTGACTCTAACCTCTACAACATGGGAAAGACCAAAGAGCTTTCTAAGGATGTCAGGGACAAGATCATAGACCTGCACAAGGCTGGAATGGGCTACAAAACCATAAGTAAGACGCTGGGTGAGAAGGAGACAACTGTTGGTGCAATAGTAAGAAAATGGAAGACATACAAAATGACTGTCAATCGACATCGATCTGGGGCTCCTTGCAAAATCTCACCTCGTGGGGTATCCTTGATGCTGAGGAAGGTGAGAGCTCAGCCGAAAACTACACGGGGGGAACTTGTTAATGATCTCAAGGCAGCTGGGACCACAGTCACCAAGAAAACCATTGGTAACACATTACGCCGTAATGGATTAAAATCCTGCAGTGCCCGCAAGGTCCCCCTGCTCAAGAAGGCACATGTACAGGCCGTCTGAAGTTTGCAAATGAACATCTGGATGATTCTGAGAGTGATTGGGAGAAGGTGCTGTGGTCAGATGAGACTAAAATTGAGCTCTTTGGCATTAACTCAACTCGCCGTGTTTGTAGGAAGAGAAATGCTGCCTATGACCCAAAGAACACCGTCCCCACTGTCAAGCATGGAGGTGGAAACATTATGTTTTGGGGGTGTTTCTCTGCTAAGGGCACAGGACTACTTCACCGCATCAATCGGAGAATGGATGGAGCCATGTACCGTCAAATCCTGAGTGACAACCTCCTTCCTTCCACCAGGACATTAAAAATGGCTCGTGGCTGGGTCTTCCAGCACGACAATGACCCGAAACATACAGCCAAGGCAACAAAGGAGTGGCTCAAAAAGAAGCACATTAAGGTCATGGAGTGGCCTAGCCAGTCTCCAGACCTTAATCCCATCGAAAACTTATGGAGGGAGCTGAAGATCCGAGTTGCCAAGCGACAGCCTCGAAATCTTAATGATTTACAGATGATCTGCAAAGAGGAGTGGGCCAAAATTCCATCTAACATGTGTGCAAACCTCATCATCAACTACAAAAAAACGTCTGACTGCTGTGCTTGCCAACAAGGGATTTGCCACCAAGTATTAAGTCTTGTTTGCCAAAGGGATCAAATACTTATTTCTCTGTGCACAATGCAAATAAATATATATAATTTTGACTATGTGATTTTCTATTTTTTTTTCCTTAGATAATCTATCTCTCACTGGTAAAATTAACCTAGCCTAAAAACTCTAGACTGTTCATGTCTTTGACAGTGGGCAAACTTACAAAATCAGCAAGAGGTCAAATACTTATTTCCTCCACTGTGTGTGTATATATATATATATATATATATATATATATAGTGTGTGTGTAGATGAAACCTCTTATTGTAATCCTGCCTGTGATAAGATGACACCTGAGAAGTGATCTCTACAGAACAGGAAGTATCAGCCTATTGTAAGGCTCAGTGGCTAAAGTTAAAACTGCAAGATTTTAGAATGTTTTTTTTAAATAGAGAACATGACATGGAAAATGTAAAAAAAAGACATTACCAAAATATGTTTTACATAAAAATTTATTTAAAAAAGAGGTTGTTTTCTGATGAAGCATTCCCTTCAATTGCTACAGGTTTCTTCAATAAGGCCTTATTCAAACGGCCTTGTTTGGTCCGTGATATACTGACCGCGTGTCGGCTGCATTTCCCAGATCATCCACAGTTCAGGAAGCCGGACTCCTAGTATTATATTTGACTATGATGCAAGGAGTTCCTGCCTACTGCCCCGTATTGTAATCATGTTTTAACTATAATGTTGGACGCCGGGCTCCCTGAACTGTGTTCGGTACGGGAAATACGTCCGGCACACAGTCCATATATCATGGACCGAACACGGCCGTTTGAATAAGGCCTTAGAGACGGAAGCATAGAGTCGCTAACAGGTTCCTTTTCATGCTGTTGTGGTGTATTTATTTATGTAGAAATCCTTACCTTCTCTGTGAAATGTAGTCTTATTGACACTGGTTGTTTAAGGCTGGACGTGTTCGTGATGCCAAGAAAGACACTGACCACAGGTGAGACAAGTTTAAAGGCTTTTTCTTTTGAATTCTCCTCTAAAAGATCAGCCTCTTCCAGAATGTGTGAGATATTAGTATACTCTAGGAATCCCAATAATGCTACACCTGTAGGAGAAATGTGCAGACGACAATAAGAAAAGGAGAAAGTAAAACTGATTTAGATGCTGAATTTATTTATAGCATAAACCGTGACAATGTGTATATAGTCACTTAAAGAGGACCTCTTAGCTCTCCTGACGTGTCTGTTTTAGTAAATTCTTGTATTCCCAATGAAATAACAATGCTGGAGCATCTTTTTTTCAGAACTTTGCGTCGTGCTGTTCCTCTGTTATTCCTCCTCGAAATGTGGGAATAAATTGACAACTGGGTGTCACCATTCCCCTTGTCTAAGACGTATTTCCCTACACAGTCTGAGACTGTGGGTACTGATTGCGTAGGGACAACCCCCCCAACTGGTAACTTCCTGGTAACGTCTATTTATTCATACATTTTTAGGAGGAATAACAGAGAGGAACAGCCATAGGTCGCAATAACGCCTATACAGGAAATTGCACGCTTTAAAAACAGTTTTATGTGTATTTCTATGCATGAAACTGAACCCGATTATCTCTCCTGCACAGGCGCTCCACGAGAGTATAACACTGTGGCGCTTCTCTCCCTCTTCAGTACTGGAGTGACTGAAAATGTAAAGGAGCGCCATGTCGCTATACTCGCATGCAGCGCCTGTGCAGGAGAGCCAATGTGAAATAAAGAGCTTTCTCATTTACAAGCAGCCGATTAATCTGTTGTGGCGGGCGAGTGAGTGCAGCACTGTGTGAGACTAGTTTGTGAAAGCTGCGGCCGCCGGACAGTCTCCTGTTTAGGGCATGACTACACGTGGCGGATTTCCTCCGCAACTGTCCGCATCAATGCCGCACAGAATCTGCGTTGCAGATTCTGCTGCGGATCTGCACAAAATGTGCAGTAAATTGATGCGGACTAGCTGCTGCGGACTGCGGGAAAAGTACTTCCCTTCTCCCTATTCAGTGCAGGATAGAGAGAAGGGACAGCACTTTCCCTTGTGAAAGTCAAAGAAATTCATACTTACCGCCCGTTGTCTTGGTGACGCGTCCCTCCTTCGGCATCCAGCCCGATCTCCCTGGATGACGCGGCAGTCCATGTGACCGCTGCAGCCTGTTATTAGCCTGTGATTGGCTGTAGCCGTCACTTAGACTGAAACGTCATCCTGGGAGGCCGGACTGGAGACAGAAGCAGGGAGTTCTCGGTAAGTATGAACTTCATTTTTTTTTACAGATACATGTATATTGGGATCGGTAGTCACTGTCCAGGGGGCAGAAACAGTTACTGCCGATCGCTTAACTCCTTCAGCACCCTGGACAGTGACTATTTACTGACGTCTCCTAGCAACGCTCCCGTCATTACGGGAGCCCCATTGACTTCCTCAGTCTGGCTGTAGACCTAGAAATACATAGGTCCAGCCAGAATGAAGAAATGTCAAGTTAAAAAAGCAAGACGGATCCGCAGCACACATAACATGTGCATGACAGCTGCGGACTTCATTGCGGAAATTAGAATCTCCATTGAAGTCAATGGAGAAATTCTGCCATGAGTCCGCCACTGCTCCGCAACAGACAGAGCATGCTGCGGACACCAAATTCCGCTCCGCAGCCTATGCTCCGCAGCGGAATTTTACGCCTCGTCTAAACGAACACTGCTAAATTAAAGTGTAAGTCAATGGACAAACGGTTCCGCTGCGGATTAACGCTGCGGAGTGTCCGCAGCGGAATTTAAGTGAAATTCCGCCACGTGTGAACCCAGCCTTATGGTAAGCAGCATTTTTTTTACTGACAAGCAGCAACAACTTAAACTTGTTAAATTGGAAGGATATTTACTTTGACTTAAACTAAAGACAAATTGGTCCAATTTGGACTATTTGTCTTTGTAATAAGATTGTTTGTGGTGTTAAAAATCCATCCAATTTTGTGCCTTAAATAGGAGAGAATGATCATATCATTTTTATTGAAAGGTATTGTAATCGTGTGTTTATATTTGTAAAATGTACCTTGCCCCCTCACATGTATTTTATTTGGACTGGCAAATCTGTGGTTCTGGGTGGCGTACTGTAGTACTATTTAAATTAAATTGTACTATACAGGCCCACCGAAGCACATACTTGCGCAGTCCAAATAAAATGGATGTTTTGTGGCGGTGGGTGGGGCACACACATAATTTGGCACGTTCCACTGCTTCCGTTCAGTATTTCAGCTAGTATTGTGTTTACTTGATCCATTCACATGGTCTTCTGTCCTGGCCCCTGAGAGATAGATTTTGTGCTTTAACCCCTTAATGATGGCTCATAGGCCTTTTCACAGCGTTCATTAAGAGTACTTATGCAACATCGCCATGAGGATACTTATGCCACAGCGCCATGATATAAACCCGACACGGGTGTCCCACGCCGGCTAGAGCGGGTCTCGGGCTGTGTAAAGACAGCCAGGCATTTGATCCAGCAGGTGGGATCGAAATTAGCATCAATCTTGCCCGTTCAACCTCTTAGATGCCGCGGTCAATAGTGACCGCGGCATCTAAGTGGTTTTAGAGGGAGGGACTCGTGATCGCCGAGTGCCAATTTTTATTTTGCCAGCCGGGGCCTAACAAAGGCCCCCATGTCTGCCTCCAGTGAATGCCTTTGGCAGGGCCTAATAGAATGCCTGTCAGATTTAGGGTATGTTCACACGCAGTGACAAAATACGTCTGAAATTCCTGATTTTCAAACGTTTTTGTAACTACTCGCGTTTTTCGCTGCATATTTTACTGACGTTATTGGAGCTGTTTTTCAATGGAGTCAATGAAAAATGGCTCCAAAAATGTCCCAAGAAGTAACATGCACTTCTTTGATGCGGGCGTCTTTTTATGCGCTGTCTTTTGACAGCGACGCATAGAATTACACCTCGTGGGAACAGAACATCGTAAAACCCATTGAAAGCAATGGCCAGATGTTTGTAGTCGTAATGGAGTCATTTTTTCAGGCGTAAATCGAGGCGTAAAACGCCCGAATTACGTCTGAAAACAGTGGGTGTGAACATACCCTCACACAGGCATAATACATTGCAGTACAGAAGTATTGCAGTGTATTATAAAAGTGATCAAATAATCGCGTAGTAAAGTCACATAGTAGGACTAAAAGAAACATTTTAAAATAGTTTAATATAGTTTATAATAAATAAAAAATCTGAAGTAAAATAAAAATAAAAAACCCACTTAATCTCCATACAAAATGCTTTATTATGAAGACCCGAACTATAAAACTATTACGTTATTTAACCCACACGGTGAACGCCATAAAATAATAAACTAAATAAAACAATTCCAGAATTGCTGTTTTCTGTTCATGCTGCAATCAAAAAAATGCAACCAAAAAGTCATATAAACCCAAAATGGTACCAAAAAGGCTAAAATAACAAAACAAGGCATATTCACATAGTAAATTCTCATGCCGTTCCTGCTCTGGTGGACAGTCTGGTGAAGTTTCATCGATAACGTATCACAGCGCAGTGAAATGGCATGTGTTTTTTGGATGTTTTTTTTTTTTAAGCCCCCATGCACACGAACCTGCTTTTGCGGCCGCAATTCCTGCGAAAATCCACGGGAGAATTACGGCCCCATTCATTCCTATGGGGCCATGCACACGACCGTGGTTTCCATGGTTCGTGCATGGCCCAGGAGCTCGGACCGCAGAAAGAAGGGAATGTCTTATTACGGCCATGCTCTGCGGTCCAGGCTCATAGCAAATAATGGCCGCGGCCATGTGCACGGGCCGTGATTTGCGGGCGGTGATACTCCACCCCCGTTTGATCCGAAAATCACGACCGGGCACATGGATACGGTCATGTGCATGAGGCCTAAGGCTTCGTTCACATCTGCGTCAGGGTCCCGTCCTGATGTTCCGTCAGAGCTTCCTGTCAGAACGGGACCCTGATTGAAACAAAAGGAAACCGTAGGTCCCCGCTGATTAACCCCTTAGAAGACGCGTTCAATAGCGATCGCCACTTCTTAGGGCGGGTTCACACATGGCGGAATTCCACTTAAATTCCGCTGCGGACACTCCGCAGCGTTAATCCGCAGCGGAGCCGTTTCTCCATTGACTTTCACTTTAATTTAGCAGTGTTCGTTTACACGATGCGTACAATTCCGCTGCGGAGCATAGGCTGCGGAGCGGAATTTGGTGTCCGCAGCATGCTCTGTCTGTTGCGGAGCAGTGGCGGACTCATGGCGGAATTTCTCCATTGACTTCAATGGAGATTCTAAGTTCCGCAATGAAGTCCGCAGCTGTCATGCACATGTCATGTGTGCTGCGGATGCGTCTTGCTTTTTTAACTTGACATTTCTTCATTCTGGCTGGACCTAGGTATTTCTAGGTCTACAGCCAGACTGAGGAAGTCAATGGGGCTCCCGTAATGACGGGAGCGTTGCTAGGAGACGTCTGTAAATAGTCACTGTCCAGGGTGCTGAAAGAGTTAAGCGATCGGCAGTAACTGTTTCTGCACCCGGGACAGTGACTACCGATCCCAATATACATGTATCTGTAAAAAAACATATAAGTTCATACTTACCGAGAACTCCCTTCGTCTGTCTCCAGTCCGGCCTCCCAGGATGACGTTTCAGTGTAAGTGACGGCTGCAGCCAATCACAGGCCAAGCACAGGCTGCAGCGGTCACATGGACTGGCGCGTCATCCAGGGAGGTCGGGCTGGATGCCGAAAGAGGGACGCGTCACCAAGACAACGGCCGGTAAGTATGAAAATCGTTTACTTTCACTAGGGAAAGTGCTGTCCCTTCTCTCTATCCTGCACTGATAGGGAGAAGGGAAGCACTTTTCCCGCAGTCTGCAGCAGCTAGTCCGCATCAATGTACTGCACATTTTGTGCAGATCCGCTGCAGAATCTGCAACGCAGATTCTGTGCGGCATCGATGCGGACAGTTGCGGAGGAATTCCGCCATGTGTGGTCATGCCCTTAGGGGTTAAAACACCATCGACATCATGCGATATGATCGCGGGCGACGATGGTTGCTATGGCAACCAGAGGCCTAACAGTAGCCTCCGGCTATGCCATCTACGGAAGCCTAGTGGGTCCTGACAAAGTCAGGACCCACTATGCTTGCTGTCAGTGAGTAGCTGACAGCTCTAATACACTGCACTACATATGGGCCTCCTGCCTTCAAATCCCCTAGTGGGACAAAAAAAGAAGTAAAGAAGTAAAAAAAGTTGTATAAAAATAAAAAAATAAAAGTTCATAAGTAATAAAAGTAAAAATCCCCCTTTTTCCCTTATCAGTCTTTATTATTAAAAAAACAAATAATAATAAATAAACTATACATAATTGGTATCGCCGCGTCCGTAACGGCCTGAACTACAAAAGAATTTCATTATTTATCCCGTGAGATGAACGCTGTAAAAGAAAATAATAATAAACCCTACCAGAATCACTTGGTCACTTCACCAACCAAAAATGAAATAAAAAGAGACCAAAAAGTCGCGTGTACCCAAAAATGGTCGAAACTACAGTTCGTTACGCAAAAAACAAGTCCTCGCATGGCTTTCTTGATGGAAAAATAAGTAGAATATGGCAACACAAATTGATTTTTTATAAAAAGTATGTTATTGTGCAAACGCCATAAGACATAAAAAAAACTATAAACATATGATATCGCCGTAATCGTATCGCCACGCTGTATAAAGTGAATATGTAATTTATACGCACGTGAATGCTGTAAAAAACAAAAGGAATAAAAACCAGAAATTTTTAGTCTCCACACCTCTTAAAAATCAGATAAAAACTGATCAAAAAGTCGCATTCACCCAATGAAAACTACAATGAATTCCTCAAGGGGTCTAGTTTACAAAATGGGGGTCACTTTTAAGGGCTTTCCCCTGTACTGATACCTCAGAAGCTCAGCAAATGCGACATGGCGCCCAGAAACCAATCCAGCAAAATCTACATGCCAAATAGTACTCCAGTTTGTCCAACCAGCAGTTTATGACCACATAAGGGGTATTGCCGTAATCGGGAGAAATGTTGGGAAGCTTTTTCTCCTTTATTCCTTGTAAAAATTAAAAATTTGTACCTTTTATCGTAACAATATGTGATTTTCAATTGCACAGCCTAATTCCACAAAATGCAGCAAAACCCCTGTGGGTTCTAAATGCCCACTATACCCCTCGATAAATTCCTTGAGGGGTGTAGTTTGCCAAATGGGTCACTTTTGGGGAGTTTCCATGGTTTTGGCACCGCAAAACCTCTTAAAACCGGACATGGTGCCTAAAATCTATTCTAATAAAAAGGAGGCCTCAAAATCCACTAGTTGCTCCTTTGCTTCGGAGGCCGGTGCTTCAGTCCAGTAGCACGCTAGGGCCACATGTGGGATATTCCTCAAAACTACAGAATCTGGGCAATAAGTATTGAGTTGTATTTCTCTGGTAAAACCTTCTGTATTACAGAAGAAAATGGAATAAAAAGGATTTTCTGCATAAAAAAATTTGTAAATTTCACCTCTACTTTTCTTTAAACTCCTGTGAAATGCCTAAAGTGTTAAGAAACTTTGTAAATTCTGTTTTGAATACTTTGAGAGGTCTAGTTTTTTAAATGGCGTGTTTTATGGAGGTTTCTAATTTATAGGCCACTCAAAGCCACTTCTGGTACCTAAAAAAAAAAGGCTTTTCAAATGAACTTCAAAATATCAGAAATTTCTGCTTATGTTGTAAGCCTAGAACGTCCTAGAAATATAAAAGAATGTTCAAAAAATGATGCCAAGATATAGTAAACATATAGGATATGTGCACTAGTAACTATTTTGTGTGGAATTACTATCTGTCTTACAAGCAGATACATTTAAAATCAGAAAATGCCGTTTTTTCAAAATTTTCTATAAATGTTGCTATTTTTCACAAATAAACACTGAATATATCGACCAAATTTTACCACTAACATAAAGTCCAATGTGTCACGGGAAAAAATTCTTAGAATCGCTTGGATAGGTATAAGCATTCCAGAATTAGTAGCACTTAGGCTGGATTCACACGAACGTGGCGTTTTTGCGGACGCAAAAACGCGGCGTTTTGCGCGCGCAAAAACCACTTGACAGCTCCGTGTGTCATCCGTGTATGATGCGCGGCTGCGTGATTTTCGCGCAGCCGCCATCATAGAGATGAGGCTAGTCGACGTCAGTCACTGTCCAGGGTGCTGAAAGAGTTAACTGATCGGCAGTAACTCTTTCAGCACCCTCGACAGTGAATTACAATCACCATATCGAGCAACCTGTTTAAAAAAAACAAACACGTTCGTACTTAGCGAGAACTTCCCTCCCGGCCGTTGCCTTGGTGACGCGCTCCTGGTGACGCGTCCTTTGTGACGTGCCTCTCTTGACATCTGGCCCCACCTCCCTGGATGACGCGGCAGTCCATGTGACCGCTGCAGCCTGTGCTTGGCCTGTGATTGGCTGGAGCTGTCAATTGGACTGAATTGTCATCCCGGGAGGTCAGACTGGAGGAAGAAGCCGGGAGTTATCGGTAAGTCAGAACTTCTTTTTTTTTTTACACGTTAATGTATATTGGGATCGGAAGTCATTGTCCAGGGTGCTGAAACAGTTTAACTCTTTCAGCACCCTGGACAGTGACTATCTCCTGACGTCGCCTACCGGAAATTTTTTTGCCGGGTTCGGCCAAAACGAGTTCGGCCGAACCCGGTGAAGTTCGGTTCGGTTGTCCGGGTTCGCTCATCTCAAAGACACTCCGTTTGGATGTTTGTAAACAGAAAAGCACGTGGTGCTTTTCTCTTTACATTCATCCTTTTGACAGCTCTTGCGCGAATCACGCAGTTCGCACGGAAGTGCTTCCGTGCGGCATGCGTGGTTTTCACGCACCCATTGACTTCAATGGGTGCGTGATGCGTGCAAAACGCCGAAAGAACGGACATGTCGTGACTTTTTTTCAGCGGACTCACGCTGATGAAAAATCACGGACATGTCTGCACGGCCCCATAGCCCCATATAGGTCCGTGCAACGCGCGTGCAAATCACGCGCGTTGCACGGACGTTTTTCCCGTTCGTCTGAATAAAGCTTTAAAGTGACATTCAAAAGTAGCAACATTTATGCAAAAGCAATAATAAGCAGAGAATTGCGACTTTTCACCCCTTAAAACTGGCATAGAGTGCTTAATAAATTCCCCGCAAAGTTCAACATTTTCCTTACACACTTTTAGCCTATGGTCAGTTGCGATTAGACCAGCGGTATCAAGAGACCCACAATTGACCTGGTCTATATAGTTTACTCATATGTCTATAGAGCCCCTGCAATGTTGGTTCTCCATGTGTCATTGCAATTGTACGGGTATGTTCAAATGCAGAGTAAACACTGCAGATTTTCCCGCAATGGATTTCATTGCGTAAAAATCGGTCCTCAATTTATGCTTCATATTCGCTGCTCTTTTGTTTGCGGGTTTTCCCTACTGAATTCAATGGGAAGCTAAAATCTGCAACAAATAGCAAATGTTGCGACTTTTGTAGAGGAAAAGCTACAATTCTGCCGCAAAATTCGCAATTCAGAAAAAACAACAACAACCCTTTTTTTAGTTTAGAATTAAAAAAGGTTAATAACTACGCCTGGGTGGTGTTTTAGCGACGGGTTCTTCTGTTCTCTGTCCAGGCCGGACTCCTGGGATCACGTTTCATCTCGTGTGACTGCTGCAGCCAATCACAGGCTGCAGTGGTCACATGGGCAGGCTGTAGCATCATCCCAGGAGACTGCACAGAGAACAGAAGAACCCGTCGCTATGACAACAGAGAACAGTGTAAGTATTAACTTTTTGTTTTTCCCCAGCAGTCTGGCCAAAAATTTGCACCACAATTTGGTGCAGTTCTTCGTGCGGAATTCCCTGCTCTTTCCAGGGTGGATACGCTGAGTACTTTTACACTGCATATCTGCCCTTTGTAACCATAGCCTACAAATAATGAAGGATGAAAGAGACCCCTGCGCTTCAATTTTACATTTTCAACTTGCTCTTGGTAGTAACTCTGGTGTCAAAGAGGCTCATCCAAATACCGCACCACAACCACCCATATATATGTTTACCAACAGTGCACTTTTTGTTTAAGAGCTTATATACACAACTGCAATACATATCCATGTTGTACTGATCCGTAATACGACGAGCAGAGCCTATAGGCCCACACTCTGACACAGGTTTTTGGAATCAGAAAGTAATAAAAAGTTGTCGCTTGCTCATTGCATGCCTGATTAGGCCCCATGCACACAACAATTTTTCATCCATAATTACGAAACGTAATTACGGACCCATTCATTTCTATTGGCCACGGACACCTTTCCGTATTTTTACGGATGGGTGTCCGTTCTGAAAAAATTATAGAATCTCTCCCATTCTTGTCCGTAATTACGCCACGGACTCTCCCATAGAAGCCTATGGGCGCTTCCATAAATACGGACGGCTATGGATGTTCATCCGTAAACCGTCCGTATTTACGGAAGCGTTGCTATGCAACATGTTGGTGACGTCATTTGCAGCCTCCCTCTTTTTGTACAGATCCGTATGTACGGATCAAATACGGATGCATTACGGACCGTATTTGCGTTCGGTATATACGGATAAGTTACGGATGACTACGGATCCATATGTACTGACAGTATTTACGGATAGATGAATATACGGTCGTGTGCATCGGGCCTTATGGAGGTATTCTATAGAAGCATTGCTTCCAGGAGAGAATATGATGCTTTACAAAGGCACCCTTGGGGCCTATGAGTTGGTAATACAGACCCGTATAGACTCTGCGTGTTACTTTACAGGGTGAATGCATGTGGTTTTGCCATGTGCATGAGCCCTAAGGCCAGGTTCACACGTAGCGTAAATACTGGTAATTTTCCACAACAAATTTTGTTGCCGAAACACTGCAGCATAATACAGTAGCAGAGAAGTGGATCAGACTTGAACAAATCTCATCCACACGCTGTGCAAATGATAGGCGAAATAAACGCTCAGAAATTGACCTGCGGTGTGTTTTTTTTACATTCGCAGCATGTCAATTGCATTTGCGTAATCGCTGCTTTTTTGTTGCGTGGGATAATAAATCTTATACTTACCCAGAACTCTGTGCTTCTTTGTCCAGGCCAGCCTCCTGGATTGACATTCCATCCACATTGGATGAAAATTCATCGCAGGAAGCCTGGCTCTAGGACGGCAGAGGGACGCGAACGCCATGGCTACAGGTAAGTATGGAACTTTTTTTTTTACGTGCAGTGGAAAAACTGCACCACAATTTGGTGCATTTATTTGTCCGGTATTCCCTGCGGCGTATTCTCTGCGGCGATCAGGGCAGATATGCAGTGTGAACATGCCATAATAGTGACACTGAAGAAAAACTGTTTACCTGTATTCCCCGCGGCTGTTTTAGAATCCAGTTTTATACTGCTGTTTTTGCCTTGAACTGAGAGTGTGCCACTTTCTGCAGTGCCAATTGAGACTTCAATGCCTAAGGGAATATAACTCACAATTAAGGTTCAATGATTATCTGTCATATAAATAATTAGAAATCTGTATACAATGTGCAAAACAAACATTTCAATCACTAGCTTTACAGATGTGCAGTAAAATTGTAAGGGCATGACTAGACGTGGCGGAGTTCTTCCGCCACTCTCCGCATCAATGCCGCACATAATCTGCATTGCAGATTCTGTTGCGGCTTTGCCTAAAATGGGCATTAAATTGATGCGGATTAGCCGTTGCGTATTAAGGTGAAAGTACTTCCCTTCTCTCTATCAGTGCAGGATAGAGAGAAGAGAAAAGCCCTTTCCCTAGTAAAAGTAAAAAGAAATTCATACTTACCCGGCCGTTGTCTTGGTGACGCGTCCCTCTTTCGCCATCCAGCCCGACCTCCCTGGATGACGCGGCAGTCCATGTGACCGCTGCAGCCTGTGATTGGCTGCAGCCGTCACTTGGACTGAAACGTCATCCTGGGAGGCCGGACTGGAGGAAGAAGCAGGGAGTTCTTGGTAAGTATGAACTTCTATTTTTTTTACAGGTTGATGTATATTGTGATCGGAAGTCACTGTCCAAGGTGCTGAAACAGTTACTGCCGATCGCTTAACTCTTTCAGCACCCTGGACAGTGACTATTTACTGACGTCGCCTAGCAACGCTCCCGTAATTACGGGAGCCCCATTGACTTCCTCAGTCTGGCTGTAGACCTAGAAATACATAGGTCCTCCATTACGTCTGAAAAGAGGTCGTGTGCACATACCCTAAGTCTGAAGAGCATTTTTCCTCCAATAAATAAAAGCATAATTTAAAACCAGCATTTTGTGTTTACTTTGGTCATCTAAGCCATCACTTTTACGTCACTGGAAAGCCCGTTTAACAATCCAGGACACACCATGAGAATACTCACTATTCGTTTTCTTCTTGTTGATATGTGACATATTTTGCAGTTCTAAAAGAGCCAAGTTCTGTATCCGTAATTCCACATTCTTCAGCAAGAGTCCTGCCTTGTGTAATCTGTCAGTCTTATTGACATAGCTGAATCCATCGATCAGATCATCCAAGGCATCCAAAAGCTTCCACAAGTAGAGACCAAAAGTGGTTATTAAAGATCATTACTTCTCATGTTCTAAAAGATGTGACTTTGTTTCAGTTCAACTTTTAATTACAAGCAGTTTATTTTTGCCATTTAACCCCCCGTGACTAGCCTATTTTAGGCCTTACCTCCTTCAGGACCCAGCCATTTTTTTGATTTTCGTTTTAATTTTTTCCTCCCCACTTTCCGAAAGCCATAACTTTTTTATCTATCCGTTAATATAGACATATGAGGGCTTGTTTTTGGTGGAACGAGTTGTAGTTTTTCACGGCACCATTTATTGTACCTCATAATGTATTAGTAAAATAAGCAGTGAGTCCTCCATTTTTGAGGGGTTTCGTTTTTATGGCTTTCACCATACAGTAAAAATGACATGTTAGCTTGATACTACCAGTCAATACGATTACGTCGATACTAAACTTATATCGTTTTTTTTACATTTTTACTACTTTTACAAGAAAGATTCTAATTGTTAAAAATAAAATGGGTTTTGTCGCCACATTCTGAGGGCTATAACTTTTTTCTTTTTCCATCGATTGAGCGGTATGAGGGCTTATATTTTGCGGGGTGAGCTGTAGTTTCTATTGGTACCATAGAAGTGACCAAAAAACAGCGATTCTTGCATTTTTTTTTTTTTACGGCATTCACCATGCGCATA
Source organism: Rhinoderma darwinii (assembly GCF_050947455.1). NCBI lineage: Eukaryota > Metazoa > Chordata > Amphibia > Anura > Rhinodermatidae > Rhinoderma > Rhinoderma darwinii. The sequence continues at coordinate 373,390,958 of NC_134689.1, forward strand.
TAATAATGCTATAGTGTAATAGTTTGGACTTTTACGGACGCTGCGATACCAATTTTGTAGTTTTTTTTGGGGGGCTTTACATTAATTCAGAGGAAAAATGTTTTTGGAACTTTAAACTTTTTATATTTTTTTTACACTACTAAAAACGTTATTTAACTTGCAGTGTGTTGTCATTTTTATAGGCTCCTTTTAAGCCGTGCCAGAATTGTAAAATTGCCGGAAGGAAATATAGGAAATGTACACTTATAGGTAGTATGATTTTTTTACATTTCGTTATTGAGGATTTTTTTTTTTAATTAGTCCTGAAACAGTAAGGGTATGTTCACATGGTTAATAAAAAACGGCTGTAAAATACGGAGCTGTTTTCAAGGGAAAACAGCCTCTGATTTTCAGCCATTTTTTATGCATGAAGCGCTTTTTGATGCGTTTTTTTTTACGGACATTTTTGGAGCTGTTTTTCTATTGAGACAATGAAAAACGTCTCGAAAAACGGCTTAAGAAGTGACATGCACTTCTTTTTTACGGGGCGTTTTTTTATGCACCGTTTTTACAAACGGCCGTGTAACAAAACGCCCTGCGTGAACGAAACACCGTTTTTCCCATTGAAATCAATGGGCAGATGTTTGGAGGTGTTCGGCTTTAATTTTTTCAGCCATTTTTCGGGGGCATTTACGGCCTGAAGAATGGCTAAAAATAAGCCGTGTGAACATACCCTTACGCTAATATAAGCATCAAAAAGACCAAAAAAGGGAAACTCCGAAAATATCCCTGAACGGTAGTGTGGAAAGTGCCTCAGAAAGATTTGCTCAGAGGTTTCTCTGCAGATGGTGACAATAAATACTAAAGCATTATGACATTCCGAAAACCAGGATTTTACATTTTACCATTAGCAGTTTTTACTTCGCCACTGACATTAATGACAACAGTATCTGGAATTAATGGGACAATTGAGCCCAATATGTTTTCTTTTGATGTTTGCTTCTTAAAAAAATGTATGAAACGACACAAAAAAATGTAAAATTTTTGGAAAAAGCATGAAACTTATTCACATACCGGTTCTATTAATCCCTATGGGGGGGGGGGGGGGGATCTTATGTTACTTTGAATTATTGTATACATTTTTAACAAGTGTGATTTTTGATTTTTTTTGCAGTCGCACAAAGTTGTAAATGTGCAGTGTTTCTTGCTACTCCTTTAATTGTGGTGATCGCTATGAGTAAAACATACGTCAATATGTCAATAGGATGAATTCAATAGAAAATAATGGAGTAGTAAAAAAAACACAAAACTTGATGTTGGCCATAGCCACCAGTCACACTATAGCTAAAGTCCAATAAAATGTATAAGAAAAGTATTTTCATGATGAGTAAGGGTATGTTCACACTGGCTATTTTCAGCCGTTTTTCAGGCCGTAAACGGCCCAAAAAACGGCTAAAAAACAACTGCCCATTGATTTCAATGGGAAACATGGCGTTCTGTTTCGACAGGGAGTTTTTTTTATGCCTCACTTTCCAAAAACGGCGCGTAAAATGACGCCCCGTAAAAAAGAAGAGCAAGTCACTTCTTGAGCCGTTTTTGGAGCCGTTTTGCATTGACTCAATGGAAAACAGCTCCAAAATCGGCCATAAAAAAGGCAGCAAAAAACGCTAGTTTGATTAAAAACGGCTGAAAATCAGGAGCTGTTTTCCCTTGAAAACAGCTCAGTATTTTCAGCCGTATTTTGTTAAGTGTGTGAACATAGCCCAAGAGATCTGTCTTTATCGGGGATGACTGCTTGATATCTTACCTCCGTCATGGACAGTCTAGGCTGGCCTGTGATGTTCTCACAAAATGGTGTAAATTGATCAGTGAACATTTCCAGTTTGCAGAGGAACTAAACAGAGAGAGAACGAGAGATGTTTCCCCATTTTCACGATTCATTGCCATTTATTACGGATTTTCACAATTCTGTTACCCAAAACCTAGTTTCTGCTTATCCCCTTCTATCACTCCTTCGTAGGCAAGTCAGTATTAGGCCGGATTTACATGAGCGTGTGCGTTTTGCGCGCGCAAACAACACAGCGTTTTGCGTGCTCAAAGGGTACTTAACAGCTCCGTGTGTCAGCCGTGTATGATGCGTGGCTACGTGATTTTCGCGCAGCCGCCATCATTATGACACTCTGTATGTTTGTAAACAGAAAAGCACGTGGTGCTGTTCTGTTTTCATTCATACTTTTTACCTCTGTTGCGCAAATCACACGCGTCACACGGAAGTGCTTCCGTGTGCTGCGCGTGATTTTCACGCACCCATTGACTTCAATGGGTGCGTGATGCGCGAACAACGCACAAGTATAGGACATGTCGTGAGTTTTACACAGCGGACACACGCTGCGTGAAAATCACTGACAGTCTGCACGGCCCTATAGACTAGCATAGGTCCGTGCGAGGCGCGTGAAAATCACGCGCGTTGCACGGACGTATATCACGTTCGTCTGAATTAGGCTGGGTTCACACGAGCATGTTACGTCCGTAAAGGACAGAACGTATTTCGGCCGCAAGTCCCGGACCGAACACAGTGCAGGGAGCCGGGCTCCTAGCATCATAGTTATGTACGACGCTAGGAGTCCCTGCCTCTCCGTGGAACTACTGTCCCGTACTGAAAACATGATTACAGTACGGGACAGTTGTCCCGCAGCGAGGCAGGGACTCCTAGCATCGTACATAACTATGATGCTGGGAGCCCGGCTCCCTGCAGTGTGTTCGGTCTGGGACTTGCTGCCGAAATACGTGCCGTCCTTTACGGACGTAACATGCTCGTGTGAACCCAGCCTAAGCCCTTAGGCTGAATTTACACACAGCATCCACATTTAATTTTTTTTTTTTAATGTGTCATTTTTTAAAGCCCAAAATACTGCAGCCAGATATTTTCTATACGTCTATAGGAACATATGACTATCTTTACACACAGGTGGGGACATGGGGTCTTTACTATAGCTCTGTATGCCCCTGATTTCTTACGGAGGTTTTTTTTCTGTCGTATTTTGCATGAATGCTTCATCAGATGCTGTATATATTTATTGCTTCTGGGGGGGGGGGGGATAGCTCTGTACATACGGCACCCAACCAAGCCTGTATGACAGCACATGAAGAACATACAAATTTGTACACTGCCATACAGGATCTGAGCACACAGCTCTGCCATGAGGCCTTAGGGAATGTTCACACTGAGTTCTTTGGCGCTGTTTTTGACATGGAAACCGTGGCAAAAACGTCTGAAAATCAATGGGAGGCGGGGGAGTTTTTTGCAAAAGAAGCGTCATGCCCTTTCTTCAGGCGTTTTAGTCTCTGACCTCCCATTGACATCGATGGGAAGAAGAGAAATCGCTTTTCGCTGCGTTTTTTGCCTAAAGCCCCATGCACATGACCGTATTTTAATTTATCCCGAAATACTGTCCGTATTGCATCCGTATTCCATCTGTATATACAGATCCGTAAAAAAAGAGAGAGGATGCAAATTATGTAATCTACATGTTACATAGCAACTCTTTCATAAATACGGCCGGTATACGGATGCACATCTGTAGCCGTCAGTATTTAAGGAAGCTCCAATAGACTTCTATGGGAGAGTCCTTGCTGTAATTACGGACAAGAATAGGACAGGTTCTATAATTTTTTCAGCACGGACACCCATCAGTAAAAATACTAAAAGGTGTCCGTGGCCAATAGAAATGAAAGGGTCCGTAATTACGGATGAAAAATACAGTCGTGTGCATAGCGCCTTAGATCTAACTGACCAAGTAACCAAGGACAAAAGCAGCACCAACTGTTGCTGTGTATGTCAATATTATTCTACAGGCATCATTTTTTTTTTTAATTCATAAATTTAGGAGATACTAAAAAATCTAGTGCTGCATATTCTTCAGCTGAGAAGTGGAGCATACTGTATACTCTGATATTCTCAATGTAAACGAACCACGGGAACATAGCAGAAGTAGACACAGTATATCTTACCGGATCATTGTCACATTTCTTATTGCTTGTCTTATATTTGCAATTCACTGGGAAGAAAAAAATATAAAAGTTAGTAATAAAAATAAGGGAACAATGATTTTATATATATATATTTTTTTTTTTTTATTTATTTTTTTTTACCTTAAGCAAAAAAGACAACGACAAAGCATGCAAAACGGCTTATCAGTGCCACTCTCTTATATTAGATTTACAAAAATGTTACTGTCTCTAACAAGCTGTAGTGTGTGTCTAGCGTTTTGAACGGATAGCACCCTGACATATTCATTTCTATGGGGCCATGCACACTCCCGTTGCTTTAACGGAACTGTGTGGCCGTTCCAGCAAAAATAGGACAGGTCCAACTCCTGTCCGTTTTTGACGGAAAAGTCTCGGCCATTCAATTTACTTTATCCGTTAAAACAATGGACTGCACACGGAAGCCATCCATGTGCAGTCTGTGTTTCACGGATCCGTCATTAGCGGCCGAACGACGGGCAACGGAAGTGTGCATGAGGCCTTATCATGGACACGCAGCTCTTCGTTCTGAGACATGAAGCTGTCCAGGATCGAACACTGGACATACAGTACATCAAATTGATATCGTACAGTATTATTAATTGTAAACAATGGAAGGCTGACTCCAGTTTTTGGGCTGCTTCAGGCCCCCTGCACATGGCAGTGCCCGTAATCACGGTCCGTGGGCATATTCGCTACCCGCATTTTCGAATTGAGCTCCCATACAAAGTATGAGAGCACACTCCGTAAAAAGCAAAAAAATAGGAAATGTCTTATATTTTGCGGAGACTTTCTACGGCCTGGACACTTTCCCGCAAATATACAGGAAGGTGTTCGTGGTCAATAGAAGTGAATTGGTCAGTAATTGCAGGCCGCAATTACGGAAAAATTATACGGTCGTGTGCATGGGGCCTAAGGCTACGTTCACACATACACTGTGTACCTTTACGCGGCCGCAGGGAATTCCAGCCCAAAAAAACCGCACCAAATTGTGGAGCAGTTTTTTGGCCAGAATGTCCGCTGTGGAAAACTGCACGTTAACAAAAAACAAAAACAGATACTTACCCTCTGCAGCCTGGCCTCCTGGGATGATGTTTTAGCCCATGTTACCGATGCAGCATGTGATTGGTTGCAGCGGTCACATGGGATGAAAAGTCAATGATTGGCTGCAGCAAACATTATCCCAGGAGGCCGGCCTGGACAAAGAAGCACAGAATTCTGGGTAAGTATAAGATTTTTGTTTTCTGAGTTGCGGGTTTTGAGGTGGAATCGCAGCTTTTCCACCAAAAAAAGGCAACATTTGCTATTTCTTGTAGATTTTACCTCCCCATTGAATTCAAATGGGAAAGCCTGCAACACAAAAGCAGCGATTACGCAAATACAATTGACATGCTGCGGATTACAAAAGACGACACCGCAGGTCAATTTCTGAAAGTTTTTTCCGCTCATCATTTACGCAGCGTGTGGATGAGATTTGTTCAAATCCCGTTCACTCTGTTGCTACTGTATTATGCTGCGCATTTTCCACTTCAAAATACGTTGTGGAAAAACCACAGTATTTACGCAACGTGTGACCTCTGCGGAACTCTTCATGTTCAGGTCATTTCCAAACGGAATCCACCTTATGACCACACACATCCAATAGTTTTCTCCTTTTTGCATTCCGTGGGATCCTAACAATTTCTTTAAGTTAGAATGCTAAAAGGCATACTAGGGCATATTTCCTAAGCTACATGCACACGACCATCTGTATTTTGCAGCCCGTAAACAACAGATATGTTGTCCGTTTTTGCGGTCTGCGTGTCATCAGTATGTCAACCGCATCTGTTCCATATGTCCACAAACGTGCATCCATATGTCATCCGTATTCTCGAATCCACCAAAAACGGAAGGCAAGAAATGATATCAATAGCTTGTCCCAACCCCCTGAGAAGGCCACATGATCCTTGTCGCCTAGCAACTCATACGCAAAACGCATACGGACAGCACACGGATGGCATTCGTGTGCCGTTTGTTGTCACCATAGACTTGAATGGGTGAGTCCGAACTGCAAACATGGACAGGAATAGGACCTGCTCTAAGTTTTGCAGCCTGGTCCCACAGCCCTTACGCGGATCCATAGAAAACATGGTAGTGTGCATGGGGCCATAGGAATGAATGGGTCAGTGCCCAGTGTCAGGACCCTGGATGAGCCGCCGCGTGCTGAGGGAGCCTGACGGGAGGGGAGAAGAGGAACAGTGAGGCGAGATTAATGTTTTAATTTTATTTAATTGTCCGATTGGGGGGGGGGGGGGGTGTAGTCCATTCCGGCACGGGCTTCTACCTTGCTACGACCAGAGTGAAAGCAAAGTTCTATAATTTCTCCCATCCGTACCCTTCCTCCCATCCCTTGGTTGAACTTGATGGACATTTGTCCTTTTTCGACCGTACTATGTAACTATGTATGCCAGCTAGGAGCTGTCATAGATTTCCACTATAATTTACGCCAGTTTTCTGACCGCAGTGTTGGGCCGCTGTGGCTCTGCACTCTTTTACAAAGCCACTCCCCCTTTTCACAAAAGTGGCGAGGGCAGCGTAAAAAGGACATAGTTGATTGCGACTTTTGGGCACTGTATTTTAAGCCCTAGGTACTTGTTGACTGATAATCCTATTTAAAGGCTGTGATCTTTTGTAGCCTTAATAATCAGACTGTACGGCTGTTCATAGTTTTTAAGTCCAAAATACTATGCTGATTATAATACATCTTTACAGTAGTCAGAGCGCTGTTTTTCTGATGCATAGCTCTAAATCTCCTGAAAAGACACAGATTTAACATGCTGGCTGCCACAAGTGGGCACTTAGGAGCTTACAGCATACTGTGTTATTATTGAGTTCAATTTATAAAACGTATGGAGTAAGCTCCTCAGCTCCCCCTTGTGGCAGCTACCATAAGCCAGAATGTTATCTTTTGAATCTATATCTGTGCAGGGCATTTGGAGCTCTGTATCAGAAAAATGGAGCTCCGACTGCTAAAAAAGCTTGATTTATGAAGTTAATCTGCAGAGAATTTTGAACTTCTTTAGAAGTTGTGTTATTAATCAGTTTGTTATTAACCATATTATTCTAAAAATAAATTTAGGTTTTAAAATCCTTTAATTTTTCTTCTTGTGATAATGCTTAGCAGCTAGCAGCGGCTGAATCTGTTTAGTAAAAAGACTCTATTCTCTTGGGTGTTGTGTTGTTTCTCATACGGTTCATGGAAAAAAATTGACACCGTTCCTAATAATTGTCTGTGAGACATGCTAGGCAAAAATGGAAAAGCAAACTGAGAAGCTGTAATCATAAAAAATCCTCTGTGCCACAATTGCATTGGCACAGGCTGAACTGAGTCTAGGGGAGCATTGGCATTCTCCCATAAGCAGGAAAATGGGCAGGTTTCTAACGGAGATAATAACGGATCTCCTGAAAAGCTGGTCTTTCTTGTTGGACAGCCCTTTGTCAGGTAAATGGTCTCCCACCATACTGAGTTGATCATGGGGCTGCTGCTTGTGATCAGCTGTTATCGGCAGGGGAATCTAGCTCTTGAGTCACCATTTTGCTGAATAGAAAAATAAAGGGGCAGTATGGTTTCAGCCATTAACGTTTATTCTACCATAGTACAAAGTTATGAAATTTTCCAATATATGTTTTGTATTATTTGCTTATGATTTTCAATATCTCTGCTTGCTGTTGTTGGATCAAAGAACCTCCATTGTTTGCTTGTAGTGGATCAAAATTGGTCTTGGTCATGTGATGGACACCCAGGTGCACGCCTTTTTACAAGACACAGCTCTGATAACTGTGCTATAAGGGTATGTTCACACTGCCTATTTTCGTCCATTTTTCGGGCCGTAAACGCCCGAAAAACGGCTGAAAAACCGGAAGCAGAACGCCTCCAAACATCTGCCCATTGATTTCAATGGGAAAACGGCGTTCTGTTCCGACGGAGCGTTTTTTGCTGCGTTTTTTTATGCATAAAAAAACGGCAGCGAAAAAGAAGTGCAGGGACGTTTTTGGAGCCGTTTCTCATAGACTCTATTGAAAAAAGCTCCAAAAACGGCCGTAAAAAACGCTGCAAAAACGCTGCGAAAATCGCGAGTGGCACAAAAAAGTCTGAAAATCAGGAGCTGTTTTCTCTTGAAAGCAGCTCCGTATTTTGAGACGTTTTTGACTCTGCGTGTGAACATACCCTATTCACACGACCTCTTTTCAGGCGTAAACGAGGCGTTTTACACTTCGATTAACGCCTGAAAACCCGGCTCCAATACGTCGGCAAACATCTGCCCATTCATTTCATTGGGTTTGCCGATGTACTGTGCTGACGACCTTTCATTTTACGCGCCGCTGTCAAAAGATGGCGCGTAAAATAACAGCCTCGTCAAAGAAGTGCAGGACACTTCTTGGGACGTAATTGGAGCCGTTTTTCATTGACTTCAATGAAGAACAGATCCAAATTACGTCCGTAAAAGACGCCCCGCAAAACGCGAGTACGAGCAATTACGTCTGAAATGCAGGAGCTGTTTTCTCCTGAAAACAGCTCCGTAATTTCAGACGTAAATGCAGTTATCGTGTGCACATACCCTAAGGCTACCTTCAGACGTGGTGGATTTGCCATGGATTTTTGGTGCAGGTTTTGCACTGAAAATCCACAGCAATTTACAGATATATACGGGTGGCACAAAACCCTATTCACACGTAGCAGAAAAAAATCAGAGCATGTTGTGGATTTGGAAATTCACACCAAACTCATTCTTTTACACTGTGGATGTTACTTTTGTATTGCGTAGAGTAAAATCTGTGGCAAATCTGCCGCAAAATCCACATCTAAGGCCAGGCTCCCAAAGAACAGATACGCTGCGTAAAAACAACGCAGCGTATCCAATCAGGAGCCCGCAGTACATTCCGTCTGAAAACCGCACCACTTGTGGTGCATTTTTTTTGACGGAATTTCCGTTGCGGAAAGCAGCGGTAAATAACTTTAATACATACGTAGGCTGTTGTTATGGCGATGTGTCTCTCCATTGCAGTCTGGTCCGGCCTCCCTGGATGACACTGCAGCCCATGTGACCACTGCAGAATGTGATTGGCTGCAGCGACGGTCACATAGGATGTAACGTCATCCCAGGGGGCCGGACTGCAAGAAGAAGGAGGGCATTCTGGGTAAGTATGATTTTTTTTTTTTTCCATAGTTGCGATTTTTGTGGCGTTATCGCTGCGAATACGTCGCAACACTTGGTTTTCTGTTGCGGGTCTTGCATCCCCATTGAATTCAATGGGGAAAATCTGCAACAGAAAATCAACAAAAACGCAGCATAAATTGACATGTTGCGGAATTAAATTCTGCATCGCAGGTCAATTCATAAGGCTACTTGCACACGTTGATTATTTTGCTTGCGCAGCAAAGCCTCAAGAAATTTGCAGGAAAAAAACGCACCTTTTTTCCGGTGCGTTTTTTTTCGTTTTGATGCGCATTTCGATGCATTTTCATGCTGTGGATCTTGGTGCTATTTTCCTCTGCACTAGGCAGATAGAATTTGCAAGCAGAAACGTAAGATGAATTTACATGCTGTGGATTCTAAAAAACGCACCACAGGTCAATTTCAGTCCCGAAAAATACTGCAGCCGCATACATAAGATTTCCTGGAATCTCATTGACTATTCTGGTACTGTAGTACGCTGCGGATTTTCCGCACGCAAAACCGCACGTAATACGCATCGTGTACATTGACCCTTAGGGTATGTTCACACGGCCAAATTTCAGACGTATACGAGGCGTATTATGCCTCGTTTTACGTCTGAAAATACGGCTCCAATACGTCGGCAAACATCTGCCCATTCATTTGAATGTCTTTGCCGACGTATTGTGCAGACGACCTGTTATTTACGCGTCGTCATTTGACAGCTGTCAAACGACGACTCGTAAAAATACAGCCTCGTCAAAAGAAGTGCAGGACACTTCTTTCAGACGTTTTTGGAGCTGTTTTCTCATAGACTCCAATGAAAACAGCTCCAAAAACGAGTTGGTAAAAAAATGAGTTGGTAAAAATGCGAGTTGGTAAAAAAACGTCTGAAAAGCAGGGTCTGTTTTCCCTTGAAAACAGCTCTGGATTTTCAGACGTTTTGGTTGACTACGTGTGAACATACCCTTAACGTTTACGCTGCGGTTTTTTCCGCAGCATGGGCATGAGATTTTCTGAATCTCATCCACTTTGCTGCTTCTGTAAATGCCACGGAATTTCCACACAGAATTCCGTTGCGGCAACTCTGCAGCAATAACGCTACGTGGGAACCCGGCCTAACCCGTGCAGATTTTGTGGCGGAAAAAATCTGATACTTGTTGATGAGTGGTTTTAAACGGAAAGATGTTCTGCCCTATAACGAGTGCTGACTAAAAAGTAGGGTTGAGTACACAGGTCACGAGTTTGTCGAAGATTTTGTTGCGGATTTGACACAGATCTCACTCTTTTCATTGCATAGGGTAAAATCCACAATGAAATTCTGCGACAAATTTGCAACGTGTGAGCCTGATAGCTTGTTGATCGGCGCTCGCTTGCTCCATTTACATGGACCAATGATCAGGAGTATGGGGACGACTGAGTGTTAATACAATCGATGGTCCCCACACAGATTGCATTTTGTCAGCAGCGCATCTTGTGTACACAACGTGATGTGGTGCCAACAAATGACCATTTTTATGGCAGGATAAAAGATGCAATCAGCCGACGAACAATCGTTTGTTTGTTCGTCAGCTGATCGCTGCCATGTTTATACAGGCACGTGATCGTGAACGAGCGTTCGTACGAGCACTCATTTGCCTGATCATCGGCCCATGAAAAGGGCCTTTACACTAAGGGCCAGTTCACACAGAGTTTTTTGAGGCGGAAACCGCGTCGGAGAACGCTCCAAAAAAAGACAAAAAATGCCTCCCATTGATTTCAATGGGAGGCGGACGCCTTTTTTTTTACCACAAGCAGGAAAAAACGCTCGCGGTAAAAAGAAGCGTCGTGCCCTATCTTCGGGCGTTTACGCCTCTGAGCTCCCATTGAAATCAATGGGAGGCAGAGAAAGCGTATTTCACGCAGTTTTTTTGCCCACAACTCTCAATGGTCGCGGGGAAAAACGCAGCGAAAAACACAGTGAAAACGGCGTGCAGGCAGAGCAAAATCCACCTCAAAATTCCAAAGGAATTTTGAGGCAGATTTTCTGCCTGCAAAAAATTCTGTGTGAACCCAGCCATACAGTTAGCAAGGAATCTGCTGGAAATCGCGGTGAAAACTCATGCGGTTTTTCAGTGTGGTTTTCGGCCACATGGCAAAAAAACGCTACGTGTGAATATACCCTTAGGGCGGGTTCACACGTGGCGGAATTTCACTTAAATTCCGCTGCGGACACTCCGCAGCGTTAATCCGCAGCGGTGCCGTTTGTCCATTGACTTACACTTTAATTTAGCAGTGTTCGTTTAGACGAGGCGTAAAATTCCGCTGCGGAGCATAGGCTGCGGAGCGGAATTTGGTGTCCGCAGCATGCTCTGTCTGTTGCGGAGCAGTGGCGGACTCATGGCGGAATTTCTCCATTGACTTCAATGGAGAGTCAAAATTCCGCAATGAAGTCCGCAGATCTTATGTGTGCTGCGGAGCGTATTGGTTTTACTACCATGACATTTCTTCATTCTGGCTGGACCTATGTATTTCTAGGTCTACAGCCAGACTGAGGAAGTCAATGGGGCTCCCGTAATGACGGGAGCGTTGCTAGGAGACGTCTGTAAATAGTCACTGTCCAGGGTGCTGAAAGAGTTAAGCGATCGGCAGTAACTGTTTCTGCACCCGGGACAGTGACTACCGATCTCAATATACATGTATCTGTAAAAAAACATATAAGTTCATACTTACCGAGAACTCCCTGCGTCTGTCTCCAGTCCGGCCTCCCAGGATGACGTTTCAGTGTAAGTGACGGCTGCAGCCAATCACAGGCCAAGCACAGGCTGCAGCGGTCACATGGACTGGCGCGTCATCCAGGGAGGTCGGGCTGGATGCCGAAAGAGGGACGCGTCACCAAGACAACGGGCGGTAAGTATGAAATTCTTTTACTTTCACTAGGGAAAGTGCTGTCCCTTCTCTCTATCCTGCACTGATAGGGAGAAGGGAAGCACTTTTCCCGCAGTCCGCAGCAGCTAGTCCGCATCAATTTTCTGCACATTTTGTGCAGATCCGCAGCAGAATCTGCGACGCAGATTCTGTGCGGCATTGATGCGGACAGTTGCGGAGGAAATCCGCCACGTGTGGTCATGCCCTTAGACCGGAATCACGCATGCAGTTTTTGGAGCCAAACACAGGAGTGGATCCAAAAGAGAGATGTATACAGTTTTGCTTTATACTTTTCCTTCCTCTTGGATCCACAAATGGCTTTGGCGAAAAAAGAAAAAACAACTGCATCAAAAACTGCATGTGTGATTCGAGCCTATTGGAACATGTTCTACTACAACCATCCCTATTCCCTAAAAGGATGTATTGATAGGGGCTGTTCCTACCAATTAGAATATTGGAATTGGTAGTAAAAATAGGAACGTTGTTGTGAGAAAACAAGAACTTATAGTTTGTAATATCAAAAAGGAAAAGAAGCACATAAAAGGGTAAATGAACGGAATAAAGCAAGCATGTGCCAGGGCTGCAGGGACACTTCTATTCACCATTGCATTGTGGGTACCGTAATCCCAGTGAAATAGCTCTGTATCCTTCCTGACAGGAACATGATATGACGTTTTGTTTTGAATCACATATAGACCTTGCACCACAAAACAATAGCTCACACTTCACCTTTTGTGCTGCAAAGAATAATAAAAGTCTCATTAGTAAAACACACAAATGTTAATACATCCTAACAAGATACGTCTATGGCAGATCCACGTTTAGTTGAATGATCAGCAGCTGTAGTTACTGTAAGCAGACACTCGTATTTTAGGGCCTGTTCACATCAGTGTTCGGGTTCCGTTCATCTGTTCCGTTGAACCTTTCCGTCAGAGGAACAGATGAACGGAAACTATCGCTTCTGTTTGAAATCAATGGTAATGCTTCTGCCTCAGTTTGTTTCTTTTCCGTAAAGCTTCAGTTTTTTTTCACAAAAATAATAGCGCAGTCGACAGCACTATTGTTCCCGGCAGTTGCTGCTCTTCTTGCCTGTGGCTGTCGAATCTAATGCGAAATCCGCGAGCGAGAAACGGCGGAAAAAAAGGTCCAAACAAGCGCAGACTTTTTTTTGCCTCCCATTGATTTCAATGGGATGTCAGAGCGCAAATCGCTCAAAGAAAGAGCATGCCGCTTTTTTTCCGTGAGCGAGCAAAAGCCGACGGCAGGAAAAAAACCTCTGCCTCCAATTGAAATAGATTGGGGGCGATTTGGGGCGTTTTTTGGCACGGATTCCGATTTAGTTTCTGCACCAAAATTAGTGCCAAAAAACTTTGTGTGCTTTGACCTTTAGGCCTTATTCACACAGACGTGTCCGTTCTGCGCACGCAAAAAACACTACGTTAAGCGCGGAAAAGGTCCGTGTGTCATCAGCATATAGTGCGAGGCTGCGTGATGTTCGCGCAGCCGGCATTATTATGACACTCTTATTTTACAACTGTTGTGCGAATCACGCGCGGCACCCGGAAGTGCTTCCGTGTGCCGAGCGCGATTTGCATGCACCCATTGCCTTCAATGGGTGCGTGCTGCGCGAAACACGGGCACATATAGGACATGTCATGAGTTTCAAGCAGCGCACATACGCTGCGTGAAAGTCACTGACAGTCTGAACGGCCCCATTCACTAACATAGGTCCATGCGAAATCACGTCCGTGTGAATAAGGCCTTAGGCTTGATGCACACGATCATAAAATCGGCCGTAATTACGGGCCATAATTACGGGTGGGTGACCGTGCCGTAGAAACCTGCCGAAAAAAATAGGACATGTCCTATTTTTTTTATTTTACGGACCGTGCTCCTATACTTTATAATGGGAGCACAGCTCGTAAAAACGGCTGGCTGTCCGCGGCCATCCGTGCCCTTGATTACGGGTCGTAATTACGGGCACGGTCGTGCGCATGAAGCCTAAGGCTGGGTTCACACGACCTATTTTCAGGCGTAATCGAGGCGTTTTACGCCTCGAATTACGCCTGAAAACATGGCTCCAATACGTCGGCAAACATCTGCCCATTGCTTTCAATGGGTTTGCCGATGTACTGTGCCGACGACCTGTCATTTTACGGGTCGCTGTCAAAAGACGGCGCGTAAAATAACAGCCTCGTTAATGAAGTGCAGGACACTTATTTGGACGTAATTGGAGTCATTTTTCATTGAATCCAATGAAGAACAGCTCACAATTACGTCCGTAATTGACGCCTCACAAAACGCGAGTACGAGCAATTACGTCTGAAATGCAGGAGCTGTCTTCTCCAGAAACCAGCTCCGTAATTTCAGCCGTAATTGACGTTATCGTGTGAACATACCCTTAGTGTTCCAATGCATCTTAAATGAAGAACTATATTTACATTTGCAAATTGTCTTCATTTAAGAATCTCCTAGCATTTTGTGTCTATAGCAGCTATGCAGATTAATGTGTCTCCATGGTAACAGACTGCAAACAAAACCCTGTGTAGTCTGATCCTGCAGTCATATTGCCATCCATCTTTCCCTACTTCCGCATTGATTGGACAATGACAGGTTGTGTGGGGACATTCTTTATTAACAAAAAGTAGAGTAACACAAAGTTATAAATGTATTTATACAATTATAGGACAAATAATAGAGGAACGGTACAATGTAAATATCCTAAGGAACGATTCTCCAGAATTACGTCGTGGGGATGTAAGTTTTGACTAAAATATACATGTCAGGAGAGTTGATGGGGACTTTTTAAATTGTACCTAAATTTTAAAACAAAAGCCCTTGTATCAGTAAGTATGACCTGTTTCAGTGGTGTGTTGTAAGTTTGATCCAATTTTCAGTGATTTGCTTTGGACATGCTCTTAGGACTTCTATTCGGGTTGGAACATGTGAATTTTAAAGCTGCAGAAAACACAGCAATCCCTAAAAATGTGCGGAATTCATGCACAAAATGTGAGTGAGATTTTTATAAATCTCATTCTCATTCAGGGGACATGTGGATGCTGCATTTTTTTCTTTACAATTCTCAAATACACAGTGTGAACTTGACCTAAGAAGGTGACCAGAAACACCCATGCTACTAAAATAATAAATGATTTACTGTAAACTGTATGGTAGCAAATGCAAGGAGTATTCCCATCAGTACCAGATTTATAGCTCAGGAGCCTGTAGGCACACATTGCTATCCAGTAAGATTCTGATCAGTCCATGAAAAGGGACAAGGCCCACACGCGATGGATACCTGAACTTTACTAGAGATGGCAGAGTACAGTACAAATGTATTATTCTTCAACAACAAATATTCTTCTATTGGAGCTTACAGCATCGAACATATGACTGGCAGGGTTGCCAACCTGATTTCTTTTTTTTTCAGTACAATTTATCCAATAATCACGGACAGCCAACACTTTTTGTGGACAAATTGGAAAACCATAAGGAATCATAAAGATTATAAGTAATAGATGTTAATAGCTTAGACCAGTGATAATAACAAATAAGCAGCATTTACTGTAACCTCTAAAAAGCTGATAATTACCATACTAATAATCTGTACAATATCCTCCAATTTAAAAAAAAAAAAAATCATGGGCGCATAATTTTTACCAGACTGTTGATTGACCAGCGGTAGCATTTACACTAGACTGTGGACTGACCCACATAAAACGTCTATGAGACATCTTCAACCCAATGAGGAGCTCACAGCTGAAGGTGCATAGTGCTCGGATGGGCGCCTTGCTCCTTCGATTCAGCAACAGTGGGCGTCTCAGCACCCGGTTCCCCACCGATCAAAAATTCTGATATGTCTCTATGACATATCAAAAGTTTTGCGAAACTGCAGTTACTCTTTAAGGCAAAGTCCAGCCAAGATGAGAAGTTCGTTTTGGTGATTGTGACTGTATTGGTGGCTATGTCTCTTTTGAATAAATCGTTTTAGAATGAAATAATATATTTTCAGAAGGTTATTATCTTTATATAGCTCACAATTAATTATTTCTGCATATCGGAATCAAAGTGGTGACTCATGAATATTCATTAGAGGTTTTGCCCTTTTAGAATATATAGTTTAGCGGTTTCCTCCCCAAGCTGAAGTTGATTGGCCAGCGATCTGACTTCTCAGCGTACCCAGTGATAGGCCATCACTTTATGTTATAGGAATATCCCTCTAATTATGTCCAGCTATATAAATAATCGTCAAACTAGCACATTATGTCTGCCTCACTTTATACACTCATTGCATTCAACGTCCTATGACCCCTGCTTGCAGCAGAAAGGTGGCCAGACATTCATAATGTGTATCAGTGTGATTGGTGCAACTTTCTAATTACTTTTTATTAAAAAATATTTTTACTTTTTGAGGTAGAGCTGCTTTGTATGCTGTATACAGAGCAGCTGTATCTTGTACTGAGACCTGAATCAGTCATGTCAGCAGCACTGATGGGTTCAGTGACAGCGGGTCAGACACGCAGGATCCACCTGTTATCGATCACATCTAAGTTATGCAGAGACATGCAATACCTGCTGACACTAAGAGCTGGCATTAAGGGGCAAACTGGACAATTGCCCAGGGCCCCCATCCTCTTAGGGCACCCTGGCCACTATAGCAGCCATAGCGGCTGCTACGGAGCCCAAGGCAAGAGGGGGCCCGAGCTGCCCGGCACCTAAACTTTATGGGCCGGATGGCATGGGCCTCCTCGTGCATCGGTGCTAGCGACAGCCACATTCAATTGTATATGCATCTTATATCCTGCAGATAAAATTGAATACTATAGGCTGCAGGCCACGCTAGGCATGCAGACTATAAGGCGCTGAGAGGAATCCCTGCACATGCTGGCGTGATGACGTAACTGCATCACCTACACAAGGGTCCCGCCCGGAGGATGTGAAGAGCTCCGTCCATCGTGGGAACGGGGCTAGGTAAGTAAAAAAAATTTTTTGGGGGTGTGCCACTATATACAATGGGAGGGGGAGAGTTGTGTGGCACTATATACAAGGAGAGCCTATGTGGCAATATATATACAAGGGGAGCGGGGGCCTGTGTGGCACTATATACAAGGGAGGGGCTGTGTGGAACTATATACAAAGGGGGTGGGGCGCTATATACAAGAGGGGCTGTGTGGAACTATATACAAGGGGGGTGTGTGGGACTTTATACAAGGAGGGGCTGTGTGGCACTATATACAAGGCGAGGTGGGGCTGTGTGGCACTATATATAAGGGAGGGAGGTTGTGTGCCACTATCTACTAAGGGGGGCTGTGTGCCACTATATACAAGGGGGAGGGCTGTGTGTGGCTCTATCAACAGGGGGCATTATTACTGTGGGGGGCACTTAGGGAGCACTATTATTGATAGGGCACTTTTATTGTGTCGAACACTGGGTGATCATTATTGCCATCTGGGGCACTGTGGATTACGATTTTCTTTAGAGGATGGGGTATAGGGGTGGAAGGTGCTGGAAAAGCAAGAAACCAACATGTCTGTGTGTCAAATTCTGCAGAGACGAGTCGTGGCTGGAACAGTAGTCTGGGCTGGATGGAGAAAAAAAAGGGAAAATGATCGACTCTAATAAGAGAAAATATCCCCTGTGAGTCACTGGATATAAATGTGCTGTAATCACTTATATGGTCTGCAGAGCTCCTGTGTATAACTGGCATCTACCACTATATGGTCACTATATGGTGGTAATATTGGTCTTTGTATAGTGGTTTCTATTCAGTAACAGTATGGGGGTATTATTCAGTCACTATGTGGTTATGGTGTGGCGGTATTATTCAGTAACAGTATGGGGGTATTATTCAGTCACTGTGGTTGTGGTGTAGCGGTATTATTCAGTAACAGTAGGGCGGTATTATTCAGTTACTATGTGGTTATGTTGTGGCGGTATTAGTCAGTATCAGTATGGGGTATTATTCAGTCACTATGTGGTTATGATGTGGTGGTATTATTCAGTAACAGTATGGGCGTATTATTCCCTCACTATGTGGTTAGGGTGTGGCGGTATTATTCAGTAACAGTATGGGGGTATTATTCAGTCACTATGTGGTTATGTTGTGGCGGTATTAGTCAGTATCAGTATGGGGTATTATTCAGTCACTATGTGGTTATGATGTGGTGGTATTATTCAGTAACAGTATGGGCGTATTATTCCCTCACTATGTGGTTAGGGTGTGGCGGTATTATTCAGTAACAGTATGGGGGTATTATTCAGTCACTATGTGGTTATGGTGTGGTGGTATTATTCAGTAACAGTATGGGGGTATTATTCAGTCACTGTATGGTTATGATGTGGCGGTATTATTCAATAACAGTATGGGGTTATTATTCAGTCGCTATGTGGTTATGGTGTGGTGGTATTAGTCAGTAACAGTATGGGGTATTATTCAGTCACTTTGGTTATGGTGTGGCGGTATTATTCAGTAACAGTATGGGGGTATTATTCAGTTGCTATGTGGTTATTGTATGGAGGTATTATTCAGTAACCGTATGGGGGTATTATTCAGTCACTATGTGGTTATTGTATGGAGGTATTATTCAGTAACAGTATGGGGGTATTATTCAGTCACTTTGGTTATGGTGTGGCGGTATTAGTCAGTAACAGTATGGGGGTATTATTCAGTCACTATGTGGTTATTGTATGGAGGTATTATTCAGTAACAGTATGGGGGTATTATTCAGTCACTATGTGGTTATTGTATGGAGGTATTATTCAGTCACTATGTGGTTATGGTGTGGGGGTATTATTCAGTAACAGTATGGGGGTATTATTCAGTCACTATGTGGTTATGGTGTGGATGTATTTTTCAGTAACAGTATGGGGGGTATTATTCAGTCACTTTGTGGTTATCGTGTGGCGGTATTATTCAGTCACTATGTGGTTATGGTTTGGCAGTATTACTCAGTAACAGTATGTGGGTATTATTCAGTCACTGTATGGTTATGATGTGGCGGTATTATTCAATAACAGTATGGGGTTATTATTCAGTCGCTATGTGGTTATGGTGTGGTGGTATTATTCAGTAACAGTATCGGGGTATTATTCAGTCACTATATGGTTATGATGTGGCGGTATTATGTGGACCTTATATTGTGTTATTTTTGGTGATATTGGTCTTATAATAGTGAGTTGTATTCAGTAACAGATGCAGGTAATATTTCATCTTGTATAGTGGTATGATTTAATAACTGTATATGTATATAGATAATTTGTTATAATATAATAATATAATATAATATATAATATAATCTGTATATAATATAGATAATATGTTTTGGGGCTTGCAACACTCCTTGACGCGCTACAGATCAGCGATGCAGTTCTCTACACACCACCTTCTGAATTGACTGCATTATTGATACAATAATTTAGCATTTAGGGCCCCACTTTTCACTTTGCCCAGGGCCACACTTTGTCTAAAACCTGCCCTGTTTGCTGGATACAGGATTCAGTGCAAAATATAGCTGCTGTTTACAGAATACAAAGCAGCTGTATCTCAAAAAGTAAAAATGATTTTTAATAGAAAGGAATTGCACCAAACACACTGATACACATTTTTATAGAAAAAAAATGTCAAAGGTGTCCAATGCCTTTAATGTTATTGACGGAGATTTAATAAGCACAATGCTCCCAAATTCTGGCAAAAAAATGTACTAAGAAAATAGCGTACATTCCGCGCACCAAATTTATTGTCTTTTAGACCTTTTTGTTCCTCACTGATCAGTATTGAAAAGTTTGCACAAAAGGGGGCGTTGTTTTAGTTAGATGCTCCAGATATATTTATGACATGCACCATTTTTTGTGCACAAAATATTGGTGTAAACTAAATAAGCCTACCAAGAAATGTGTGGCCTAAGGGCTTGTCCACACGTCACAGAATTGCTGCATATTTTTCATCCGGAATTGCAAACGGAAAATACGCAGCAGAATACATTTGCAGCATAACGGGTGAGACTTAACAATTTCATTCACGCGCTGCGTAAAAATTTCGACCAGATATTAAAACAGTGATATTAAAAAAAGATATAAATTTGGTACCTCCGTATTATATTAATTCAGAAAAAAACAAATAGATCCGGAGTTTATATATAAAATATAACTTTTACTATATTTTCAAAATTATCTGTATAGAAATATACTGACACACATAAATTGTATAGACATAGTGGATTCATGTGACGTGTATTCAAACATCATTTTTCAGCAGGTCACATTGCATCTTGTATGACGTGTTCAAAAATTGTTTTCCGAGAATTTTCAGCAAGTCAGACAGCAAAATATTCACCCAAAAGGGTTAGTTACATATAACAATGTTTTTTTTCAAAGAGAGCTTCACAGATATCCCATTTTATGTTTTTTTGTATAGATGACAAATGTAAAAATGGAATTAAGGGGTCAATGCCCCCCTACCCGTTCACACCCCAAAATTTGTACAGCAATTTCTCACGATTACGGCAATACCCCATATGTGGTAATAAACTGCTGTTTGGACCCATAGCAGGGCTCAGAAGAGAAGGAGCGCCATTTGGATTTCTGATTTTGCTGGAATAGTTTTCAGTGCACTGGAGGGACCAAAACAGTGGAAACCCCCCAAAAGTGACCCCATTTTGGAAACTACACCCCTCAAGGAATTTTTCTAAGGGTAAAGTTAGCATTTTGACCCCACAGTTGTTTTGCTGAATTCATTGGAATTAGTCTGTAAAGGTGAAATCTACTTTTTTTAAATTTTTACAAGGAATAAAGGAGAAAAAGCACCCCAACATTTGTAAAACAATTTCTCCCGATTACAGAAATACGCCATATGTGGTAATAAACTGCTGTTTGGACCCACAGCGGGGTTTAGAAGGGAAAGAGCGCGATTTGGCTTTTGGAGCTCAAATTTAGCTGAAATTGTTTTCGGGTGCCATGTCACATTTGCAAAGCCCCTGAGAGGCCAAAACAGTGGAAACCATCCCAAAATTACCCTATTTGGGAAACTACACTACTTAAGGAATCTATCTAGGGGTATTGCGAGCATTTTGACCCCACAGGTCTTTTGCAGAATCTATTAGAATTGGGCCGTGAAAATGAATATCAACATTATTTCCACTAAAATGTTGCATTTTTTCATTTTCACAAAGGATAAAGGAGGAAATAGCCGCCCAACATTTGTAAAGCAATTTCTCCTGAGTACGGCTTTACCCCACATGTGGTTATAAATGTTTTTTTCATTAGAAATTAATTAACTCTTTCCGGACTGATCCATTTTTTGCTTTTGCTTTTTCGTTTTTCCCTCCCCGCTTTCCAAGAGCCATAACTTTTTTATTTTTCCGTCAGTAGAGTGGTGTGAGGGCTGATTTCTTGTGGGAGGAGTTGTAGTTTCAATTGACACAATTTAAAGTACCATTTAATGTACTGAGAAACTGAAAATAAAATTCTTTGCAGGCTGAACTTGGAAAAAACTGCGGTTCCTCCATTGTTTTTTGGGTTTTGTTTTTACTGCTTTCTCCGTGGAGTAAAAACGACAACTTACATTTTTTCTGCGACTCAATACGATTACAGTGATATTAAAAAAAGATATAAATTTGGTATTTTACTACTTTTACAAAGTAAAATCTATTTGGTAAAAAAAATAATTGTTTTGTTTCACCATATTCCGACAAGCATAAGTTTTTTTATTTTTTCGTCAATAGAGTGGTGTAAGGGCTTATTTTTTGCGGAACGAGCTGTAGTTTTTGTTGGTACCATTTTTTGGTACAAAAAACTTTTTGAGCACTTTGTATTACATTTTTTTGTAGAGCCAAGCTGACCAAAAAACTGTGATTTTGCCGGTTTAAACTGTATTTTTCATGGCGTTCAACGTGCGAGTTAAATAATGGTATATTGTAATAGTTCAGACTTCTACAGACACAGCGATACCAATTTTGTGTATTTTTTTTATTTTTTTACATTAGAGAAAAAATGGGAAAAGAGTTTTGTTTTTTACTTTTTTTTTTTCTCACTAATAATAACTATTTGCTTTTGTTTTTACACATTTTATTAGTCCCCCTATGGGACTTGAACTACCAATCAGTACATAGCTGGTACAATACACTGCAATACTAATGTATTGCAGTATATTGACATTTTTACAGGTTCCTGTAACAGCGCGATCGCTGTTCCTGTCCGTTAGTCCCAGGTGTCAGCTGTAATACACAGATGATACCCGCAACGTATGGCACGGGCTCAGCACGTGAGCCCGCTCCATACATCACCCACACACCACGACATGCTATTAAGTTGTGGTGCGCGAAGGCGTTAAGGCGCAACGGATGGTGCAGAGTGAAAATTTAAATTTTCCACTGCTATGCCATTTTAGTGCACAATATGTTGTGCCCAGTTTGTGCCACTGAAGACAAATACCTCATAAAATATTAACCAGGTTCCCCCAGATATGGCGATGCCAGATCTGAGGGTGTAAACTGCTGTTTGGGCATGCTGTAGGGCTCAGAAGGGAGGGAGCGGCATTTTGCTTTTGGAGCGCAGATTTTGCTTGGTAGTAGTTCTATTTGGGGTATTGCTGGTATTTCAGTTTATAATGTGGGGGCATATGTAAGCTGTGTGGAGTACATCAGGGTATAATAAGAGGGTATAATAATGGGGTAAATAAATAATAATCCGCAGATATGTGGCCAGTTTCGCACTGATAAATGGTGCCCAATCTTATCTGCTTTTGGAACACTCTTCACATTTTGCATCACCATATTCTGAGAGCCAGAACGTCTTTATTCTTTCTCCCCCGGAGCTGTGTGAGGGCTTATTTGTTGCGGGACAATCTGTAGTTTTCATTGGCACCATTTTGGGGCACATGCGATTTTTTTGATCACATTTTATTCAATTTTTTTGGCAAAAACCAGCAATTCTGAGAATGTTTTTTATTCTTTTTTTTTTACGGCGTTCACCGTGGGCTATAAATGACAATTTTACTTTATTCTGCGGGTTGATACGATTACGGCGATACCATATGTATATAGTTTTTTTGACGTTTTGCAGCGTTTGCGCAATAAAATCACTTATATATATATACATATAAAAAAATAAAAAATTTTGTGTCACTATATTCTGAGAGCCATAACGTTTTTATTTTTTAGTCAAAAAAGCTGTGTAAGGGCTTGTTTTTTGTGGGACGGTTTGTAGTTTTTATTCGTACTATTTTGGGGTATATGCGACTTTTTGATCACTTTTTTATTCTAGATTTTGGGAGGGGTGGTGAACAAAAAAATTGTGATTCTGACATAGTTTTTTTTACTTTTTTTTTTTGGTGTTCACCGTGCGGGAAAAATAATATTATAGTTTTATGGTTTGGGTCGTTATGAACGCGGTGACACCAAATATGTGTACTTTTTTGAAAGTATTCAGTTTTCCTATAATAAAAGGCTTATAAGAAAAAAAGCATTTTTTGTTTACGTAACTTATAACTTTTACTACTTTTTTTTTTTTTTTTCACTTGTCTCACTAGGGTACATGAAGACTTGCAGCTCTGATCGCTGCTAGAATATATTACACTACCTACTTAGTGCAATTTATTCTAACTGTCATTGTGACGTGACAGTCGCTCTGACAGGAAGCCTAGGAGGAAAACCCGGAGGATGGTCCTCCTAGGCTTCTGTACATGGCAGCCCAGAGGCCATTGTCTGGCCTCCGGTTGTGCGGACAATCATCGGCAGCCCCTGCAAATGCATGTGGGGGCAGTCGATCTGCTCTTAACACCTATAATGTGGCGATCGCCGCATCTAAGGGTTAAGTGCCGAAATCAGCTGCTGATCGGCAACACGGAGAGCAGGGCAGACACAGTATTATGCACATTGGATTTAAGTGTCATAGACATTTAATTATTAGTTTTTCAATGAAACTCATGGATGGTATTGTGTATTAGGGCTCTTTGGATCATTGTAATCAATCTCAGACACCTGTGATAATTAGTTTGCCAGGTGTGCCCAATCAAAGGAAAACTACTTAAGAAGGACATTCCACATTATTAAGCAGGCCACAGGTTTCAAACAATATGGGAAAGAAAAAGGATCTCTCTGCGTCCGAAAAGCGTGAAATAGTGCAATACCTTGGTCAAGGTATGAAAACATTGGATATTTCAAGAAAACTTAAGCGTGATCATCGTACTGTGAAAAGATTTGTGCCTGATTCAGAGCACAGACGGGTTTGTTCAGATAAAGGCATAATGAGGAAGGTTTCTGCCAGACAAATTAATAGGATTAGGAGAGCAGCTGCTAAAATGCCATTGCAAAGCAGCAAACAGGTATTTGAAGCCGCTGGTGCCTCTGGAGTCCCGCGAACCTCAAGGTGTAGGATCCTCCAGAGGTTTGCAAGTGTGTATAAAGCTATTATTCGGCCACCCCAAACAATGCTCACAAGCAGAAACGGTTGCAGTGGGCTCAGAAATACATGAAGACTAATTTTGAAACCGTGTTGTTTACTGATGAGTGCCGTGCAACCCTGGATGGTCCAGATGGATGGAGTAGTGGATGGTTGGTGAATGGCCACCATGTCCCAACAAGGCTGCGAGGTCAGCAAGGAGGTGGCGGAGTCATGTTTTGGGCTGAAATCATGGGGAGAGAGCTGGTAGGCCCCTTTAGGGTCCCTGACGGTGTGAAAATGACCTCTGCAAAGTATGTAGAGTTTATGACTGACTACTTTCTTCCGTGGTACAAAAAGAAGAACCGTGCCTTCCGTAGCAAAATTATATTCATGCATGACAATGCACCATCTCATGCTGCAAAGAATACCTCTGTGGCATTGGCATTGGCATAAAAGGAGAGAAACTCATGGTGGGGCCCCCATGTTCCCCTGACCTCAACCCTATTGAGAACCTTTGGAGCATCCTCAAGCAAAATATCTTTGAGGGTGGGAGGCAGTTCACATCAAAACAGAAGCTCTGGGAGGCTATTCTGACATCCTGCAAAGATATTCAAGCAGAAACTGTCCAAATACTCACAAATTCAATGGATGCCAGAATTGTGAAGGTGTAAAGGATCTGCCAGACACAGCTTCTGTGTCGACGCCCGTGGTTAATCAGTCTGCACCTGCTCCTAGGTCTGATAGAGTGACTCGATCTGCTACCACTCAGGCTGGTAGGCTCAGGAGTGGGAGAACCTATCACAGCCTGGCCAGACGGTTCTAGCTCCCACCCTCGGTCTATTTATACCTTCATTTCCTGCTTGTCTCTGCCTGTGATTCTATCCTGTTTCCTGGCTCTGCTGCTCCTGCTATTATTATTGACCTTGCTTCATTTTGACCCTGGCTTTACTGACTACGCTCCTGCTCTGCGTTTGGTACCTCGTACACTCCTGGTTTGACTCGGCTCGTTCACTACTCCTGTTGCTCACGGTGTTGCCGTGGGCAACTGCCCCATTTCCCTTAGCTTCTGTGTACCCTTGTCTATTTGTCTGTCGTTCACATATTGAGCGTTGCCCAGTTGTACGCCGTCGCCTAGGACGGACCGTGCAAGTAGGCAGGGACTGAGTGGCGGGTAGATTAGGGCTCACCTGTCTGTCTCCCTACCCCGACATTACAGAAGGTGATATCAAAGAAGGGGTCCTATGTTAACATGTAACTTGGCCTGTTAAGTTTTTTTTGATTGAAAGAGCTTTTGACTTCTGTAAATATGACCTCCTGATGCTGCAAATTCAACAAATGACCATTTTAGTTCTCTTTACAACCTTTAAAATGTTTTGATCTCTGTTGTGCATAATAATTTGAAACAGTGCATTTTGAGTTTTTTACTTCTAAAAAAAAATCTGTTATCATTAGAAGATTTGTTCAATAAAATTTGCATTAGGCGGGATTCACACGACCGGGTCGTTCCCGAGCCCGAGTGTCGGCCGGTAAAATCGGCCATTTTGCCCGGCCGGTTTGCATAAAGTTATGCATCCGTGCCGGGCCGGGCAGATCCGGACAGTGACATCAGCGGCAGCTCCTGAAGGGGAATCCCCATGTGTTCGGGGATTCCGCTTCAGGAGTTTCCCCTGATGTCACTGCCCAGATATGGACAGAGACATCAAGCGCTCTGTCCAGGAGCGGAATCCCCGAAAACACGGGGATTCCGCTCCTTCAAGGAGCTAAAGTGCGGCTAGCACATAGCAGAGCGGGGAGATACCTCCCCGCTCTGCTATAGTGGCGTCGCTACAGTAGTAGCAGCCACAGCAGCAGCAGCTGCTGCTACTACTACTAGCGGCGCCATCGAAGGTGTCGCCGAGCCAGGGTGCTTTTAACAAGCAGGGGAAGGGAGCCAGCGCAGCGCTCCCTTCCACCTGCTGTACACCCCGGCCCTGCAACACAGTGTACAGCGATGCCATTCGTCAGAATGGCATCAACTCCTCCTCCTCACATGCACTCTGCGCTGTGAGGAGGAGGAGATAGAGCACAAGCGCCGGGAAACCCGGCCATCACTCGGAACACATTCCGGTGATGGCCGTGTAATACCCGGCCCCATAGACTTGTATGGGAGCCGGGCGGCCGGGTGCCCGGGCAAAGATAGAGCATGTCCTATTTTTTGACGGCCGGATTTTCCGGCCGTCAAAAAATCGGTCGTGTGAATAGCCCCATTAGGGGTCTATCATTCCTAATGCAGCCGGGTGCCGGCCGATTTATGAACGGCCGGCACCCGGCCGGGAAACCCTGCCGTGTGAATGAGGCCTTATACTCCAACGGTTGATGGCTTGAAGATTATACTGACTGTCATTTGCATCGACTATTTAGGAAAATCAGCGAAAAATAACATTTGCATAATAATTTGGAATGCGGTGTAGAGATAGGGCTTATGTTCTGCCTCCTTGCAAACACTCTGTGGCTAGACATCGTAGCGCTTATTATAAGCGCTGCTGTGTCTCGCAACCCAGCAAGGTATAGTGGATATGGCGGCCAATCATGGGCCGTCACGTCGTCAAATGGGGCAGAGCCTGGTGCATGGTGCACATCCTGTTACCAGGGGAACGCGTCTCCACGCGGCGGAAGCTCATGTCAGTGCTGCTTAGTGTGGATTCGCTTTACATTGTTCTCTCTACTTTTGAGAGGAGGGACCTCATGTCATGAATGGGCTGTGGTGGGTGTAGGCGATGGTATGCTAGGTGAGCGGGTGCGGGCTGTGTTGTTGCCTCACTAAGAAGCAAGCGACTCATCGCCTCCCAGGTTATACACCCCCCTCCCCCCCCCGACGCCACAGGGGAGTGTAACAGGAAGGGGGGGGGGGGGGAGTCAATGGGTTTAAAAGGAAAGGGAATTCTTCCATTTTCTGACGTGAGATGCCAGCAACAGGCGCCACTACTTGAGCCTAAACACTACGGCCGATTGATCCCTTGTCACTGCAAGCATGCACTTTTTTTTAAAAAGCTCTCTTTGAAAAGAATGAGACAGCCATAATCATCTTTTTCAGCACCTATGGACTCTAGGTAAAGCTAGTTCCGGTCCATCTCCCCTGAGGAATCGTTTGACCGTGAGGAAATGCGTTGGGAGGATTTTTTAATAACATAACGAGAGGTTCCCCGATCCCTTTGCACTGATAAAAGTGGATGATATCCAGCATCTGAACGGGTAGGGGGGCATTGACCCCTTAATTCCAATTTTACATTTGTCATCTATACTAAAAGACATAAAATGGGATATCTGTGAAGGCTGAATCTTTGAAAAGGCATTGTTATATGTAACTAACCATTTTGGGTGAATATTTTGCTGTCTGACTTGCTGAAAATTCTCGGAAAACAATTGAACACGTCATACGAGATGCAATGTGACCTGATGAAAAATTATGTTTGAATACACGTCATAGGAATCCACTATGTCTATACAATTTATGTGTTAGTATTTTTCTATACAAATAATTTTTAAACGGATCTATCTCTCTTTTTTCTCAATTAACATGTCTAGCAACATGCGCCAAATTTATCACACAGCGTGTGCCACTGTGATGCATTTGGCACAGTTACTGCCTGTTTTGTTTTGTTTTATGCTGTATAAATTTAAGACGGTTTTAATAAATCTGCCTCCATTGTCATTCCATCATGACCGCTAAAACATGCTAAGGCTAAATGCACGCGTTGCGGAATTTGGTGCAGAAAATCAGCATCACAGCCGCAGGTAATCTGCACCTACTTGTGCTTTTTGTGATGTGTTTTTAGGTGCGGTTTTTACATTTTGATGCAGAAATAGGTGCATTTTTATGCTGCAAATTTCATAGCATTTTTTTTTATCAATGAGTCAGGTAAAATTCGCAAGCGAAAACGCAAGATAAATTGACATACTGCGGATTTTAAAATACGCACCGCAGGTCAATTTACTTGCGGAAAAACTCTGCACGAAAATATGCCTGGCAAATCCGCACGTAATACGCATCGTTTGCATTTGGCCTGAATGGATCAGAATGAATACAAATGGCAGAAAAAGGAAAATATGTGGTAACACAACATTGTACTCACCTAAACATGTATTGGAAACTTTTGTGAATCCGTTGTCACAAGTACACTTAAATGAGCCCGGCGTGTTGCGGCATTGCGAGTTAGAACCACAGATACCCGGGAAAATACTGCATTCATCTATATCTGTTAAGGAAGATAACAAACCCAGGTTAAAAAATAACTTGTTATACAAAAAGTTTATACTGGAGAAGGGGACTTGTCAGTAGCAGTAAATGAATGGAGTTTGCCTTTGGGCATTGCAATGGCTAAAGGTATGTTCACACCAGTGGCGGATTATCATTAGGGCGGTTCGGGCGGCCGCCCGGGGCCCAAGGCTCCCAGGGGGTCCATAACCACCCGAACTTCCTCATGCCCAGTGGCGTCGCTAGCCCTGGAGGGAGCCCCGGTGCCAGGACCGCACCTGTCATCAAACGAACGGAGCTTCGTTCCTACTTAACAGCCGTGATCTGTGCTGCTTTAGAAGCTCCCCCTCCAGCCCCCCTTCCCTGCTCTAAACATCTCTCCTCCTGCTGCTAGCTGTCGGGACATGGGGGAGGGGAGATTGTCGGCGGGCTCTGTGTCGGGCTGTGAGCAGGAGAAGAGCTGCAGTGAAGACTCACAAATATCCTACATAAAAGGTAAGTGCATGTGTGTTTACAATGTGTACTTTATATGTGTATAATGTGCATACTCGTGTGTGTTTACAATGTGTACTTTATATGTCTATAATGTGCATACTCGTGTGTGTTTACAATGTGTACTTTATATGTGTATAATGTGCATACTCATGTGTGTTTACAATGTGTACTTTATATGTCTATAATGTGCATACTCGTGTGTGTTTACAATGTGTACTTCATATGTGTATAATGTGCATACTCGCGTGTGTTTACAGTGTGTACTTTATATGTGTATAATGTGCATACTAGTGTGTACTTTATAGGTGTATAATGTGCATACTCGTGTGTACGTGCGCGTGTGTATCTATATATATTTCTGCAGCAATTCCGCAGAAACTAGCAGAAATTTTGCTGCAGAAAATGGTGCGTATTTTGCTGCGTTTTTCTCAATGTTGGGAGATGGGGACGTCTCCTCTGAAAAAACGCAGCAATTCAGTCACTCTCCGCAGCAGGAATTGACATGCTGCAGCACGAGAAATACGCACCGCAGGATAAAATGTCTGGTCGGAAATTTTACGCAGCGTCTGGATGAGATTTGGTAAATCTCACTCACTTTGCTGCTACCGTATTCTGCGTATTTTCCGGCCGGAAAATATGCAGCAATTCCGTTAAGTGTGGACAAGCCCTAATACAGTAGCAGCAGAGTAGATTAGATTTGAACAATTCTCATTACACGCTGCCTAAATGATAAGTGGGAAAAAAAAGCTCAGAAATTGACCTGTGGTGCGTTTTTTTTATTCCGCAGCATGTCATTTGTATTTGCGTAAACGCTGCTCATTTGTTTCGGGTTTTCCCCATTTAATTCAATGGGGAGGTAAAACCTGCAACAGATAAAAGATGTTATGTAAAAACACAATTTAGAAAAAATAAAAATCTTATACTTGCCCAGAATTCTGTTTCTTCATCCGGGACGGCCTCCTGGGATGACGTTTCACCCCATGTGACTGCTGCAGCCAATCACAGGCCAATCACAGGCCAATCACAGGCTGCAGCAGTCATATGGGATAAAATGTCATCCCAGGGCTGCAGTGTAGTGACGCTGTGTAGCACTATATATAAGGGGGGGAGCGCTGTGTGGCACTATATATAAGGGGGAGTGCTGTGTGATGCTATCTATAGGGGGCTGTGTGATGCTATCTATAGGGGGCTGTGTGACGCTCTCTACAGAGGGATGTGTGTGTGTGTGTGTGTGTGTGGCTCTATCTACAGGGGGGGTGTGTGTGGCTCTAGCTACAGGGGGGTGTGTGTGGCTCTATCTACAGGGGGGTGTGTGTGGCTCTATCTACAGGGGGGGGGGGTGTGTGGCTCTATCTACAGGGGGGATGTGTGTGTGGCTCTAGCTACAGGGGGGTGTGTGTGGCTCTATCTACAGGGGGGTGTGTGTGGCTCTATCTACAGGGGGGGGGTGTGTGGCTCTATCTACAGGGGGGATGTGTGTGTGGCTCTAGCTACAGGGTGTGTGTGTGTGTGTGTGGCGCTGTCTACATGGGTTGTTGGCGCTGCGTCCCTGCACAGTGTGATACTGTCAGTATGTAGGGACACAGCCCTGTGAAAGGGGAATCGTAACACCCATTTGTTAATGCTTGTGCAAAAAGGTAGTGTTAGCAATAGTTACGGCGCGGCAGAAGGGGGGCCCAAGTTTGGGTAACAGCCCAGGGCCCATGGTCTTCTTAATCCTCCACTGGTTCACACGTGTCTGATTTGCCTAAGGCTGGATTCATACGAGTATGTTCGGACCGTAAAGGGCGGAACGTGTTTCGGCCGCAAGTCCCGGACCGAACACAGTGCAGGGAGCCGGGCTCTTAGCATCATAGTTATGTACGACACTAGGAGTCCCTGCCTCGCTGCGGGACAACTGTCCTGTACTGCAATCATGTTTTCAGTATGGGACAGTAGTTCATGCTCGTGTGAATCCAGCCTTAGGCAAAACTGCTGTGAATTTTTCAAAAATCCGCAGCTGAAACTCTTGATTTCTGCTGCGGATGTGCCAGCGGATCTGCATGCGGATTAGCCTCATTTAAATTCAATGGAGGTAATTTGCTGCTTTTCAGCGCGGAATCCGTGTCAATAATGAAGATGCTGCAGATTTAAAAATCCACAGCGCGTTCATTATTTCGCACAGATGTTTTTTTTACGCAGCATGTGAATGGAGTTACAAAAACCCCTCCCACTTGCATTGAATGCAGAATATCAGTGGATTTGTACAGAATTTAGGCACGGTATCTGAGCTTAATATTCCCTAAAATCCTCAATGTGTGAACATAGTTAAATGGCCTAATTCTTTTTTATACATTTTATGTGAGTAATGGAAAAAAAAGCCTTTTTCTTTGAAATTAAGATGTGGTACTTGTCCTAAGTTCACACGTTGCGGATTTGTCACAGATTTTGTTGCGGTTTTGACGCAGATCTCACCCTTTTGCATTGCAAAGTGTAAAATCTGCGCTGAAAATCTGCGTCAAATCCGCGACGTGTGAATTCAGCCTTAGACTAGCGATGTAAATACAGTACATAATTAGGTATTTGCAGCTTTTTGTTAAATTATTTGCTGATATTTTCATAATCAAGGCAAAACAATTGTGTCACTGACTGACTGCAACGTTTATATTAGACTGTGGACTGACCAGAAAAAAACGTCACCAAACCAGCATGAGTAAATACACCCTAAACGTGGTCTTTTTTTGCTGGTGAAAAAGGTGGCAATCCTACTGTGGACTGACTGGCGGCAGCATTTACACTAGACTATGGACTGATTGACTGCAGTGTTTAAACTAGACTGTTGACTGACCGATCGCAGTATGTACAATGTACTATGTAACGGCCGCGGTAGCAGAACGAAGACCCCTTTCATCCTGCCGACGTCTTCCTCTCCGAAGATGCCAACACATGCGGCCGTCCTGTCCTGCAGTGACCACTAGGGTAAGCGCACAAGCTCATTCCTGGCCTTAAAGGGCCAGCGTGCACACATGTTTAGAATTAGCAATTAGCCCATGATCACCCTGGACTATAAGAAGGGCCATGTCCCTTTGCTCATTACCTGAGTGTTGTTAGTATTCCTATGTTAGTCTTGCAAATGGTCCCTTAGTGTTAGCCTGTTCTTGTTGTTACCCGTGCCCTCAAACCTGTATCCCGTGCTACCGTTGTTCATGCGCCTTAGAAGTTGGAATCGTGTTGTGCCTCCTGTCACGCCTGCTGTGTTACACTACACCTGGTGTCATCTGCCACGCTTTAAATCATCTGCCGTCTGAAGTTCCATCTGTGCCTAGCCGCTGCAACTGTCTGGACTATTCAGGTACCCTTGTGCTGGACTTTGTATTATTGGGTACACTGTAGTTTGGCCAGGTGCCATCCCGCTACGGCGGTGCGGCCTAGTGGGTCCACACACCGACAGATCACGACACACTAGACTGTGGACTGATCAACTGCAGCGTTTACACTGGTCTGGCAACAGTGATTACACTAGGCTGTGGACTGACTGTCTGCAGTGTTTAAAGAGGCTCTGTCACCACATTGTGCAACCCCTATCTGCTATTGCAGCAGATAGGCGCTGCAATGTAGATTACAGTAACGTTTTTATTTTAAAAAAACGAGCATTTTTGGCCAAGTTATGACCATTTTCGTATTTATGCAAATGAGGCTTTCAAAAGTACAACTGGGCGTGTTGAAAAGTAAAAGTACAACTGGGCGTGTATTATGTGCGTACATCGGGGCGTGTTTACTACTTTTACTAGCTGGGCTTTCTGAAGAGAAGTATCATCCACTTCTCTTCACAACGCCCAGCTTCTGGCAGTGCAGATCTGTGACGTCACTCACAGGTCCTGCATCGTGTCGGCACCAGAGGCTACAGATGATTCTGCAGCAGCATCGGCGTTTGCAGGTAAGTCGATGTAGCTACTTACCTGCAAACGCTGATGCTGCTGCAGAATCAACTGTAGCCTCTGGTGCCGACACGATGCAGGACCTGTGAGTGACGTCACAGATCTGCACTGCCAGAAGCTGGGCGTTGTGAAGAGAAGTGGATGATACTTCTCTTCAGAAAGCCCAGCTAGTAAAAGAAGTAAACACGCCCCGATGTACACACATAATACATGCCCAGTTGTACTTTTACTTTTGAACACGCCCAGTTGTACTTTTGCAAGCCTCATTTGCATAAATACGAAAATGGTCATAACTTGGCCAAAAATGCTCGTTTTTTAAAAATAAAAACGTTACTGTAATCTACATTGCAGCGCCTATGTTCTGCAATAGCAGATAGGGGTTGCACAATCTGGTGACAGAGCCTCTTTAAGCTTGACTGTGGACTAACTGGCGGCAGTATTTATACTAGACTGTGGACTGAATGCAGCGTTTACACTAGACTGTGGACTGACTGGCGAGAATGTTTACGTTTTGGACTGTGTACTGACTGTCTGCAGTATTTACACTAGACTGTGAACTGACAGCGGCATTTACATTTGACTGTAGAATGACCGATCGCAGCATTTACACTAGACTGTGGACTGACCAGCTGTAGCGCTCACACTAGACTGTGGACTGATCGACTGTAGGGCTTACACTAGACTGTGGACTGACCGAATGTAGCATTTACACTCGACTGTGGACTGACCAAATGTAGCGTTTACACTCGACTGTTGACTGACCAAATGTAGCGTTTACACTAGACTGTGCGTTAAAAAACGCCAGCGAAAAAGAAGTGCATCTCACTTCTTGAGCCGTTTTTCATTGACTCCATAGAAAAACAGCTCCAAAAACGGCCGTAAAGAAACGCAGCGAAAACGCGAGATGCTAAAAAAACACGGCTGATAATCAGAAGCTGTTTTCCCTTGAAAATAGCTCCGTATTTTCTGTCGTTTTTTTAGTAAGCGTGTGAACATACCCTTACACTAAACCAGGGGTCTTAACCTCGGCCGGGTAAATGGGCCGCACGTAGGCAAAATGTGAAGTTGGCGGGCCGCATTACTTTCAGATTTGATACGATACAAAATTATTGTTAAACAATTAGCTATTTGAACTACTATAACAATACTACATTACTATAATAATACTACATTACTATAACAATACTACATTACTATAATACTACATTACTATAATAATACTACATTACTATAACAATACTACATTACTATAATAATACTACATTACTATAATAATACTACATTACTATAACAATACTACATTACTATAACAATACTACATTACTATAATACTACATTACTATAATACTACTACATTACTATAATAATACTACATTACTATAACACTACATTACTATAACAATACTACATTACTATAACAATACTACATTACTATAATAATACTACATTACTATAACAATACTACATTACTATAATACTACATTACTATAATAATACTACATTACTATAATACTACTACATTACTATAACAATACTACATTACTATAATACTACTACATTACTATAACAATACTACATTACTATAATACTACTACATTACTATAATAATACTACATTACTATAACACTACATTACTATAACAATACTACATTACTATAACAATACTACATTACTATAACATTACTACATTACTATAATACTACATTACTATAATAATACTACATTACTATAATACTACATTACTATAATAATACTATATTACTATAATAATACTACATTACTATAACAATACTACATTACTACAATAACATTACTATAACAATACTACATTACTATAATACTACATTACTATAATACTACTACATTACTATAATACTATAATACTATAAAAATACTACATTACTATAACACTACATTACTATAACAATACTACATTACTATAATAATACTACATTACTATAACATTACTACATTACTATAATACTACATTACTATAATAATACTACATTACTATAATACTACATTACTATAATAATACTATATTACTATAATAATACTACATTACTATAACAATACTACATTACTATAATACTACATTACTATAATACTACTACATTACTATAATAATACTACATTACTATAACACTACATTACTATAACAATACTACATTACTATAACAATACTACATTACTATAATAATACTACATTACTATAACATTACTACATTACTATAATACTACATTACTATAATAATACTACATTACTATAACAATACTACATTACTATAATACTACATTACTATAATACTACTACATTACTATAATAATACTACATTACTATAACAATACTACATTACTATAACAACACTACATTACTATAATAATACTACATTACTATAACAATACTACATTACTATAATAATACTACATTACTATAACAATACTACATTACTATAATACTACTACATTACTATAACAATACTACATTACTATAATACTACATTACTATAATAAGACTACATTACTATAATACTACATTACTATAATATTACTACATTACTATAATAAGACTACATTACTATAATACTACATTACTATAATACTACTACATTACTATAATAATACTACATTACTATAACAATACTACATTACTATAACAACACTACATTACTATAATAATACTACATTACTATAACAATACTACATTACTATAACAATACTACATTACTATAATAATACTACATTACTATAACAATACTACATTACTATAATACTACATTACTATAACAATACTACATTACTATAACAATACTACATTACTATAATAATACTACTACATTACTATAACAATACTACATTACTATAATACTACTTTACTATAATACTACTACATTACTATAATAAGACTACATTACTATAATATTACTACATTACTATAATACTACATTACTATAATATTACTACATTACTATAATAAGACTACATTACTATAACAATACTACATTACTATAATAATACTACTACAATACCATAACAATACTACATTACTATAATCACACTACACTACTATAACAATACTACATTACTATAATCATACTACACTAATATAACAATATTACATTACTATAATAATACTACATAACTATAATACTACATTACTATAACAATACTACAATACCATAACAATACTACATTACTATAACAATACTACACTACTATAACAATACTACACTACTATAACAATACTACATTACTATAATCATACTACATTACTATAATCATACTACACTAATATAACAATACTACATTACTATAACAATACTACATAACTATAATACTACATTACTATAACAATACTACATTATTATAATAATACTACATTACTATAATAATACTATATTACTATAATAATACTACAGCACTATAATAATACTATATTACTATAATGATAGCGCTAGGTTTAAATTTAATGGAAATGTGCAAGTTTACTCCTAGTGCTTATTTTAAGGGCAAAGCCCCACGTGGCAGAATTGCTCTTGAATTCCGCTGCAGACACTCCGCAGCGTTAATCCGCAGCGGACCCGTTTCTCCATTGCCTTCCACTGCTTTTTAGTAGGGTTCGTTTAGACGATGCGGAAAATTCCGCTGCGGAGCATAGGCTGCGGTGCGGAATTTGGTGTCCGCAGCATACAATGGATGTTGCGGACGTGTGGCGGACTGGTTGCGGACTCATTGCGGAAGTTCTCCATTGACTTCAATGGAGATTCTAAATTCTGTAATGAAGTCCGCAGATGTCATGTACATGTTATGTGTGCTGCGGAGCGTATTGGTTTTTTAACATGACATTTCTTCATTCTGGCTGGACCTATGTATTTCTAGGTCAATAGCCAGACTGAGGAAGTCAATGGGGCTCCCGTAATTACGGGTGACTACGTGTGTGCACCCATAATTACGGGTGACTACGTGTGTGCACCCATAATTACGGGTGACTACGTGTGTGCACCCATAATTACGGGTGACTACGTGTGTGCACCCATAATTACAGGTGACTACGTGTGTGCACCCGTAATTATGGGAGCGTTGCTAGGCGACGTCAGTAAATAGTCACTGTCCAGGGTGCTGAAAGAGTTAAGCGATCGGCAGTAACTTAACTGTTTCAGCACCCTGGACAGTGACTACCGATCACAATATACATCAACCTGTAAAAAAAAATAGAAGTTCATACTTACCGAGAACTCCCTGCTTCTTTCTCCAGTCTGGCTTCCCAGGATGACGTTTCAGTCTAAGTGATGGCTGCAGCCAATCACATGCTGCAGCGGTCACATGGACTGCCGCGTCATCCAGGGAGGTCGGGCTGGATGCCGAAAGAGGGACGCGTCACCAAGACAACGGCCGGTAAGTATAAATTTCTTTTACTTTCACTAGGGAAAGTGCTGTCCCTTCTCTCTATCCTGAACCTCCTGGACCAGAATGCGATGTCAGGGGCAACCCCGGAGCCGGAGTCCCGGGCAGAGCACTAGTAGTTCTCTTCCTGGGACTCCAGCTGTGCTCCTGACATCACTGTCCATATATGGCACACAAAAAAATGGCGACAGCACACTGCGAACACCAATGTAACCTAAACCGCTAAGTAAATAAAAAGAAATATGCATTACATGCTAAATATACTTACAATAGGGAGGTTCATATATGGACATTGATGTCAGGGGCAACCCCTGAGCTGAAGTCCCGGAGCAGAGCCGCTTCTAGCACTAATACACTTAGGCCTCGTGCACACTTCCGCCACAGTTTTCACGGCCGTTTGTGACGTATCCGTGTGACCGTTTTAGCGGCCGTGTGCACTCCGTGTTTCCGTTTTCGTGCGCCGAGCAGGGTGCTGAAAGAGTTAATGGGCTGCACTGATCGGAGGTAACTCTTTCAGCACCCTGCACAGTACCATGCTCGGCGCGTGGAAAATACAATTTTAATGTAATTTAAAAAAAAAAATAACCATACTTACATTCCTGCTGTCCGGCCTCCAGCGATGACGTATAATTTTCATCCATGTCGCCGTTGCAGCCAATCACAGGCTGTAGTGGTGGTCACGCACGTCAGGATGACGTCAGAATGCCGGCCTCCAGAGATGACGCTTCATCCCACGTGACCGCCTCTGCAGCCAATCACAGGCTGCAGCGGCCTCTGCAGCCAATCACAGGCTGCCGCGTCAGAAAATAAGGTCGGACTGGAGGAAGAAGAGGGACTCGTCACCAAGACAACGACCGGGTACGTATGAAATGCTTTTTATTTTATTTTTATCAGCAGCCTCTTTTCTTTATCAGTGATTGATAGAGACAAGTGGCTGCCGATTAGTGTAATATTTTTGTAATGTTTTTCTGCCCGCCCGGCGGTTGCTAGGCGACGGCTCCGTCACACACGGACGGCACACGGATGCCTTCCGTGTGCCTTCAGTTTTTTTGACGGCCCCATTGACTTGCATGGGCCTCACGGTCACGGAGTCTCGGACCAAAGTAGGACATGCTCTACTTTGGATCGGAACGGAGCAACGGACC
The DNA here is from genome assembly GCF_050947455.1 of Rhinoderma darwinii. Taxonomy (NCBI): domain Eukaryota; kingdom Metazoa; phylum Chordata; class Amphibia; order Anura; family Rhinodermatidae; genus Rhinoderma; species Rhinoderma darwinii. Next base: position 373,429,639 of record NC_134689.1, read on the forward strand.
GTCAAAAAAACTGAAGTGTGCATAGCCCCATTGAAATGAATGGGTCAGGGTGCTAGCCGTCAGAAAAACGGCTAGCACCCTGAAGGAAAAAACTGAAGTGGGCATATGGGGCCTTATTCATTTACCTTCAATTTCAAAGTTGCCCAGGAAAGCAGCACTGATGTCAAGTCACGTGCTCCCCTGGACGGTGTTCACATCCTGAAGCAGTGACCTTTCGTATTGCACAGGCTCAGCCACTAGCTTTTAAGGAATCGTCGCAGATCATTTGGCGATTCCTCTCTGCATTGCTATGTCCACCTAAGGAATCCTTACCGAGGACGGAACAATGGCGGTGGTTGAGTGACAAGGACTAGAGAGGGAGGGATTCGGAAGTGGGGAATCATGAGGGATGTGTTTCCCCACTTTCATTCCTGCACAGTGGGACCACCTGTTTTTTTGGGAGCGGCGCATGTCCGCAACGCCGCTGCAAACAGTGAAAAGACAGAAAATAACAAAAAAGACTGAAGTAACATCACAGGTTTCATTGATAAATTAACATTTTTGCAAAATATAACTTGGATAACATTCTTTAATGTGTGGGTATATGTCTCATAACTTACTGACCTGAACACTTGTTCTCTGTTTTGTTTGTAGTAGGACAGAACTCTGTCTTATTATCTTTCTGGAAGCCTTTTTGACAAGTGCAGTAATATCCACCTAACGTGTTTTTACATGTAGTGTAAGCCTCACAAAGATGTAAGCTGTCCCTGCACTCCGGTATATCTGAGGGAGAAAAAACAAAACAATGTAGAAGTAACAAACTTGTGAACATTAGTAGTATGACCTGGTATATTATAGTTTAGGAAGTAAAGTCCCTGTGCTCAAAGGGGTTCTGAACTTATCACAAGTGACGGACAATCTGCAGTAAATGGATATATAACATCTGTTGCTGTGTTCCTGCACTTTGGGTTTTTGTGTTGGAAAATAGCAGTATATATATTTTAAGTGATGTCACATGTGCAGGGATACAAATTGTATATATCAGTAAAAGAATAAATGTATATTAGAGTTGTATAGTACAATTTAACACTTCAGGCCAACCTGGGATTTGACTTGTATTAGCTCTCAGGTGTGGGTGGCATTTTTGGACATTAAGTAGGAATAATTGGGTGAAGGGAATGGCCAGCTTGGGGTGGGCCTAGGGTTGCTACTTTAGGTTCAACTTGACGGTTTAATTTGTGTGATTTGCCACTTTGTTTTTTTTTCTTTTCAGAAATTAGGAGTGTATTTTTTCTGTTTCAATATGTCTTTATTAAACAGTTGAGACATCAGAAAGTATATATGAACAGGAGTATATTTTTTAAAACATAATGGGGCTAGGAAAAATATAATTAGAAAACAACTTTAAAGCGTACCTAACTTTTCAGGGGACATTTCAGAATAAGCTGTAATGTGTGTATGTGAGGAATAGCAGTATTTCTAGCCATTGAATGACTTGTATTTTGCATTATTTAGCAATTTTCCCTCTGCAGGCTTTATCTCTAATTCTCAGTTGTCTCTGAACTAGTGGGCAGAGCTTAATGGCTATCATGTCTTCTATACACTGCACATAGAAGAGGAGAATCCTGCTCTCATATCACAACCTATCACATATATAGAAGCTGCAGCAGAATGGAGGAGATTATACAACAGTAATGAGCAGTGTAGCTGAGAATCCAGAACTGGGGTAAAATATAACACTTACCAGGAGGCTGCAGTGTCTGTCGGTGTCTTTTTCACTCTGCTCTTGCTCCCCCTCCCCACTACATAAACTTCTATGGACAGCGTGTCCGTGTCTCTATCTCTGATCCTTCTCCTTCCTCCTGCCTCCCCTCTGCTCTTTATAGACTTAAAGGACACTCTGCTGGCACTATAAATAAGTTTTATTAGCTCTTTTTTTTGGGGTGGGGGATGGGGATAAAAACAATTCTGCCATTGTTTTTAGGGTTTTGTTTTTACCATGTGGTAAAAATGACATATTAAAGTGTAACTAAATATTTGACAAACTTCTGACATGTCATAGTGACATGTCAGAAGTTTTGGTGGGGGCCGAGCACTGAGATCCTCACTAATCGCTCAAATGAAGAGGCAGAAGCGCTCGTGTAAGCGCTCTGCCTCTTCGCTTCTGTTTGGCTTTTTTCGGAAAGCCGATGTATCGGAGTACGGGCTCATAGACTTTCTATTGAGCCCGTACACTGCTACACTGATTTGTGGAAAAAGCCGAACAGACACGAAGCGGCTGAGCGCTTACACGAGCACTTCTGCCACTTCGTTTGAGCGATTGGTGGGGGTCTCAGTACTCGGATACCCACCGAATCAGTCACTATGACATGTCAGAAGTTTGTTAAACGTTTAGTTACCCTTTAACTTTATTCTGCGGGCTATTACGATTATTGCAATACCAAATTCATGTTGTTTTTTTAATGTTTTACTATTTTTGCACAAACTTTTTTTTTTTTTTTAAATTCATTTGTTTTTGTGTTACCATATTTATAGAACCATAACTTTTTTTTTCTTACCATCAACGGAACTGTATTTTGCAGGACTAGTTGTATTTTTAAATGGCACTATTTTGTGATACATATAACTTATTGAGACGTAGGTGTAGATGGCATCGGGTGATTAAGTAGATGGGTGCATAAATAGGGGCCCAACCCTCTATAGACTGTAGAAAGTATTACGCTCACCAATAGGGGTCATTTTGCCCTGGTATGAGAGATTAAAGATTTTACCTGCAAAATTGCCCCTATTGATGTGCGTATAACTTATTGATTGACTTTTGTTACCTTTTTTTATGGGGAGGGATTAAAAATAAAAAACAGCAATTCCACCAGGGTTTTTACTCTTTAAATTGATGCCGTTCAGCGTGCAGCATAAATAACATGTTACCTTTATTCTATGGGTTGGTACGATGTAACTGTTTTATGTTTTACTACTTTTGTACAATAATAGCAGATTTAATCGAAAAAAAACACTTTTCATGATGCAAATTCTAGGAGCCATAACTTATTTATTCAGTTTGCGTGAATGGGTTAATGTCAGCACACCGCTGGCGATAATAATGGCAGCGCTCTTCTGGCCCTATTAATTGTGGCACATTGCTGGCACTATTAACCCCTCCCCACAAAATGACTTACAGGTGTGTCATAGCGGGTGGGGAGTAGTATGGAGCAGGCTCAGGGGCTGGACCCGCTCAATATACAGCGGCTGTCAGTAGTATATTACAGCTGACACCCTGCTTTAACAGCTGGGATTGGAGATAATGTAGATCCCAGACACTAAACCACTTAGATGCCGCTGTCGATAGCGACCACGACGTCTAAGCCGAAAGACAGGGGGGAGGGTGTTCCTATGTCATTCTATCGCCCCACCCAGGACATGATCGATTGTAGCCGATGGATTGTCATGGTCTGTCCAGTTAGTACTCCTATTAAGCCCTGACAGAGTCAGGGCTTAACCCATTAATGCACCAGGATGTGCTGGTACGTCATGGTGCGGGGGCTGCAGTATGGAGCGGGCTCACACACTGAGCCCGCTCCATACTTTGAGGGTGTCAGCTGGTCTTCATTGCAAGAAGGGCTGGTGTGATAGTAATTGTAGTATTTTGTTTTTGCGTGCTTCGTGATTATCACCTTATGATGAATAAATAAATCTTCATTCTACTTGTCTGACAATTATACAATGCATAGCAACTACTTAGCCACGCCTCTTTTTCCAGACACTTTTCAAGTTGAAAAAAAAAGCTACAAAACTCATAATACATTTTTAATTTAGCATTTGCTATGAGCTCTGATTTTTTGGGGTGAAATTTGCTTAGTTAATCTCCCCATTGTGCCTGATGCCCGTTACATGCACACAGCACTTACCTATACACCTTTTTTCATTGTCATGTTCTTTATATCCCGGCATACAGGGAAGCGAGTCATCATAGGTTTCATTATTTACGCAGATACGTTTACTACAGTTTGTTTCACCTAAGGGATAAGAAAAGTTCAGCTTTTACTGAAAACATCTGCGTTATAACTCTTAACCCCTCAATGACCTGAAAAAGGCTTAATGACCAGCAACATTGTTCCGTTTTTGCCTCTCTGCCTTTCAGCAGCCATAACTTTTTTTTATTTTTTCAATGATGTTGCTGCATGAGGCCCAGGTTTATGTGGGAGAAATTGTATTTTTATTAAGTTATAGCATTTATTTTTATGACGTAAATATAGGAAAAAGCTTCTTGGGTATCGTATTTTTTTTATCCCATTCAAGTTTCACGCTAAATAACCTGTTAAATTAATTCTTCAGATTATTACGTTTGTGTAGATACCTAATATGTGATGGTTTTTGTTTTTATGTAACGTAGGGGCAAAAAAAAAATTTTTATGCAACAAAATATATATATTTTTTTTTGTTACATTTTTTTTTTTTAATCCAATGAAGGAATAACCTTATTTACAACTTTATAATACACTTATAATGTATTAGCATACCCTTGTATGCTAATACTTTACACTGTGTCACTATGACACAGGCTGCTGTTAGGGCAGCACATAGGGTACCCCAACAGCAGGCATACGGAGCGAGCAGACAGCCCTGGGATTCTTTCTAGGTCCCCAGGACTGACTGCAGAGGGATTCCCCGGCACTACTACATTTTAAAATGCCTAGGGCAGGGAGTAAAATCATCTGACTTTAATACCCTTTTTTCTAATAGATTAAATGCAAGCGTTGAAATGTTTTTGATTTTCATAAATATAAGGCCTTATTCACACGAACGCGTGCGTTTTGCGCGTGCAAAAAACGCTGCGTTTTTTGCGCATTGCAGTTCCGTGTGTCATAAGTGTTTGCTGCGTGGCTGCGTGATTTTCACGCATATGCCATCCTTATAACACGCGGTTTTGATGTTTAGAAAAAGAAATGAAGGAAGTGCTTTTATTTTTCCCTTCATTTCTTGATCTAATGTTGCGCGAATCACGCGCGACACATGGAAGTGCTTCCGTGTGCTGCGCGTGATTTTCACACACTCATTGACCCCCAATGATCAGACACTTGTCACCCATCCTCTGGATAGGTGATGATTGTCATTCTAGTGCATCCCCTTTAAGAATATATTGGAGATGACATAACTCATGTTTGACAGGTTTTTAGGTAATTTATGTTTATTTTATCTTTACCACCACAATTATATAGGATTTATATGTTATCAATCAGGGACCATAAGAACCATTTGCAGTGTATAAAAACCACATGTTTTTTGAGATTTCTCTAATGTCTTGGTTTGTTACCAACGTAGCTAGGTTATAGGTAGTTAAAATAAGTTACAACTCAATTCCTGGACTTTGATTTTTATTTTGATTGGTGCCTGAAAATGTATTGAGAAACGGACAACTTCTACATGATATCGTACTGATACCTGGAAAGGAAACACTAAGTACTTGCACTGAGGGTTTTTACACTTTATCCCTAAGGGTATGTGCACACGATATCGTCAATTACGGCTGAAATTACGGAGCTGTTTTCAGGAGAAAACAGCTCCTGCATTTCAGACGTAATTGCTCGTACTCGCGTTTTGCGAGGCGTCCATTACGGACGTAATTTGGAGCTGTTCTTCATTGAAGTCAATGAAAAACGGCTCAAATTACGTCCCAAGAAGTGTCCTGCACTTCTTTGACAAGGCTGTTATTTTACCCGCCGTCTTTTGACAGCGATGCGTAAAATTACAGGTCGTCGGCACAGTACATCGACAAACCCATTGAAATGAATGGGCAGATGTTTGCCGACGTATTAGAGCCGTGTTTTCAGGCGTAATTCGAGGCGTAAAATGCCTCGTTTACGCCTGAAAATAGGTCGTGTGAACCCAGCCTTACAGAGAACTCTGTTGTTCTACGCTGGATTTGGAATCAAAGGAGGGAATTTATTAAGACTGACGTTTCAAACAAGAGTCTTTAATCCATGTAGCACTGGCGTAATATGCACCTAATTCCTGCGCATGCGTCTTAATGAATTAGGTGCATCTCTGGTCGTCCGTGCAGCAGAAAGTAAAATCTACTCCAGTTTATGAGCTGGAGAAGATTTGTGCTATAATTTACACCACTTTTATATTAGATTTGTCAGGCCACCTAAATCCACGCATCTTCAGCTAAGCCCCACACATTTTTTAGTAGTGCCGTGAGCTGCACAAATGCAGCAAAAGTACAAATTGCGTGGAATGAATAATAAATGCCCAGCTCTTTAGTATGGGATGTCCCATGTGCGTGCCCTAGAGTGTGTGTTTCTGCGGTGTCCCAAGTGTAAACCATAGAGCCAGCATTTCTATATGCATCCTCAAACTGTCGTAACAAACTCTTCGGCTGGGTAGTGGTGAGCATACATTGTTCATTCCATTGTATCAAGAGCTGCTTGAATAGTGACAGTGAAAGCTATACGAATTTTCATGCATAACAGTTAAAGGGAGTCTGTCAGCACATTTTATTCTAACAAATGGCACCACTAGTTAACCTAAAGGAAGATGTAGAAACCAGTGGGATGGATCATAAGGCCTTTTATGAGGGTAAAAAATAACTTTTATTCCGCTGTTTGGCCTCCGTATGCTAATTAGATTGGAGAGTTTGCTGAACCTGAATCTCGCTTTACCCTCTCTTCCCTTAGCAGTTGACTGACGGCTCTGCTTGTATAACAATGAAGACAAGCTCAGCCGTCAATCAACTGCAGAGGGGAGGGAAGTGGTTAGAGCTCACCAACCTACTTAGCATATAGTGCGTGGCGAAATAAAATTGATTTTTTTCACTGGTGCAAGCCGTATGATCCACATGACTGGTATGTACATCTTCATTTACACTATTGCTAACTGGCGGTGCCAGACGTTTGTTAGCCTAAAACGTGCTGACAGACTCCCTGTAATAAAGGAGTGTATGAGATAATAGCTATTTAAGCTACAAAATTGTTTGCTATAATACATTGAAAGTGCAAAGACACATATATATAATCTATTTATATGTATAAAATACACCCTGATCAGCCATAACATTAAAACCACCTGCCTAATTGTAACACCCGGGCAGTCAGGTTTACTCACATCCTGACGGCCGCAGACATGGATCAGTGAGCGCTGGCCCGCATCTCCTCCTCAGGAGACGCAAGCGCTCACTTCCACTTCACTCTGCTGTGTCCCGTAGGAATTAGATCCCGAAATTAGCCCATGAGCACCCTGGACTATAAGAAGGGCCCTGCCCCTTCCTGCATTGCCTGAGCATTGTTGTCATTTACCTATGTTCGTCTCTCCTTTTAGTGTTTCCCAGTTCCCAGTGTTTCCGTTCCTGCTACCTGTATCCGGTGTCCCGTGTTATCCTGGTTCAAGCGCCGTTTAGAGTTGGAGTCGTGTTGTGCTGTGTACTACACCTTCCTGGTTACACCACGCCTGGTGTCTGCCTGCTGCCAAAGTCCCATACGAGCCTGTCTTCACTACTGTCATAAGATACCACAGGTACACCTATCCGAACTATTGACTGACTTGTACACTGTTGGCCAGCTGCTATACCGTCAAGGCGGTACGGCTTAGTGGGTCCACGCACCCAACGTGACACTAATATATTGTAGGTCCCACTTCTGCCGCCAAAACAGCTCCGAACCCATCGAGGCATGGACTCCACAAGACATCTTAAAGTGTCCTGTGGTAGCTGACACCATGATCATTAGCCGTAGATCCTTTAAGTCCTGTAAGTTGCGAGGTGGGGCCTCCATGGATCGGACTTTCCAGCGCATTTCATAGCTGCTGGATCAGATTTGGAATTTAGAAATTTGGACGGCATTTCAGTGTCACGAGCCTTGGGTATGTGGACCCATTAGGCTGCACCGCCGTACAGGGGTAGCAGCTGGCCAAACGGTGTACCAAATCAATATACAGTCCGAGCACAAGGGTACCTGTAATAGTCCAGAGGGTAGCAACGGCTTAGGCACAGATAGGACCTTGGCGGCAGGTGATGCAAAACGTGGCAGATGACACCAGACATGTAGTGTAAGTCAGCAGGAGTAGTAGGGGGTAAACACGACTCCAACACTAGAGATGGCATAGGAAAAAATACATCACAGGATACAGGTAGCAGGGCACGGGAACACAGGGAACAGGATACAACTAAGGGACCATTTGCAAGACTAACAGTGGAATACAAACAACGCTCAGGCAAGGAGTGAAAGGGCAGGGCCCCTTTAGTAGTCCAGGGTGATTAGGGCTAATTAGCACATATTTTCATGTGTGCGCACTGGCCCTTTAAGGCCGGGCACGAGCATGCGTGCGCACCCTACGGTACGCTGCACAGCGGAGCGGAAGTGAGTGCTTGTGTCTCCTGGGGAAGAGATGCGGGCCAGCACTCACAGATCCATGGCTACGGCCATCGAGGGGTTAGTCAGAACGACGGTCCACGGTTGTGGATGTTTCATTCACCACCTATAATCCTCTTATCATGTTCCTCAAACCATTCAACCAACAATTTTTGCAGTGTGGCAGGACACATTATGCTGCTGAATGGGGTCACTGCCATTAGGGAATACCGTGAAGGAGTGTTCTTGGTCTGCAACAATGTTTAGGTAGATAGTCCGTCTCAAAATGACATCCACATGAATGACAGTATAAGGTTTCCCATAGTGCATCCTGTTGCCATCTCTTCCCCAGGTTTGCAACGCACACGCACCTGGACGTCTACAAGATGTAAAAGAAACAGGATTCATCAGACCAGTCCACCTTCTTCCATTGTCATGTGCCCATTATAGGCGTCAGCATGGACACCCTGACAGGTCTGTAGCTACACAGCCCCAAAACGTAGCAAGCTGCAATGCACTGTGTGTTCTAACACCTTTCTATCGTAGCCAGAATTAAAGGATTTGGGTCACCACAGACATTTGTGGCATATCTACGGGATATACCATAAATGTCTGATAGATGCGGGTCCCACCTCTGGACAGGTCCCACATCTGAGCGACTGACAAGGGCCAAATTGTGATGGCTAGACTGGGTCAGAGCATCTCCAAAACAGCAGGTCTTGCGAGGTGTTCTTGGTATTCTGTACCAAAAGTGGTTCAAGGAAGGACAACTGGTGAACCGGCGACACTGTCATGAGTGTCCAAAGCTCAAGGTTGCGCATGGGGTGCAAAGCCTAGCCCCTCAGTCTCAAACCCACAGATGAGTTACTGTAGCCTAAATTTATAATAAGTTACTTCTGACTATGACTAAAAGGTGTCAGAACACACAGCTAGCTTAGTTTGGGGCTGTGTAGCCGCGGATTGGTTAGAGTGCCCTTGCTGAACTCTGTCCACTGCAGAAAGCGTCTACAATGGGCAAGTGAGCATCAGAACTGAACCATTAAGCAATGGAAGAAGGTGGCCCGGTCTGATAAATCACGTTTTCTTTTACATTATATAGATGGCTGGGTGCGTGTGCATCACTTACGCGAAATTAAGATGGCACCAGGATGAACTATGGTGAGGAGGCAAGTCGGCGAAGCCAGTGTGATACTCTGGGCAATGTTTTGCTAGGAAACCTTAGGTCCAGACATTCTTATGGATGTTACTTTGACCCGTATTGCCTACCTAAACATTGTTGCAGACCAAGTACACCCCTTCTTTGCAACGGTATTCCCTAATGGCAGTTCCCTCTCATCAGAATATTGCACCCTGCCACACTACAAAAATTGTTCAGGAATGGTTTGAAAAACATAAAAAAGAGTTCAAGGTGTTGACATGGCCTCCAAATTCCCCAAATCTCAATCAATTGACCATCTATGAGATGTGCTGGTAAAACAAGTCTGATCAATGGAGGTCTCATCTCACAACTAACAGGACTTGCAGGATCTGCTGCTAAAGTCTTGGTGGCAGATACTAAAGGGCACCTTCAGAGGTCATGTGAAGTTTTGGCTGATTGTTGTGTATAGTGCATCTTACAGACTGATATAAATCACAAATGTAGTCCAGTGACATATACCCGTTGACATCTGTATGGGACAAACAACGATACATACCTGGAGCTAGAGTACGATTGGGACAAATTAAATCTGGATTTCTTATTGATGTACTGCCACCTATAACAAAACAGAGTGTCAGTGATACAAGAGTACACAAATCCCAAAAGATCAATAGGCTGAAGAGTACATATAGCATGACTGCAATTAAAATTTACATTAAAGGGTAACTAAACTTTTAAAAAACTTCTGACATGTCATAGTGACTCATCAGAAGTTTTGATAGGCGGGGGTCCAAGTACTGAAAACCCCACCGATCTCTCAAATGAAATTGCAGAAGCGTTCGGGTGAGTGCTGTGCCGTTTTGTTTCTGATCGGCTTTCCTCAAGCGGTGTACGGGCTCAATAGAAAGTCTATGAGCCCGTACACCGCTCATCCGAGTGCTTCTGCCATTTAATTTTAGCGATCGGTGGGGGTCCTAGTGCTCGGACCCCACCGATTTAAAACTTCTGATATGTCACTATGACATGTCAAAAAATTGTAAAATTTAGTTACCCTTTAAAGCGTTTTAGTCATTAAAGTGTTTTATGACATGTCGATAGGATTACAGGCTGTATTTTAGGGCTGTCACTTGGCACATGTGCATGTACATGTCTGGTGGCCATTGGACTCCAATAATGTTGCTTCATAAGGGCCCATTCATACAGCAAGGGCATGTGTTTGGAGAATGTATGGCTCCTTAGTGCGGAGCCACACTGCCTCTGTGTTCTGCCATGAAAGGCCATGTGGGGTACTGTTTATGCAGAGATATTCTCCCCTAGAAACAATGCTTCTAGGTGAGAATACCTCCGTACATATGGCATTGAATAGAATATGCCACAGTTTTGGACAGAATTGATGGAATCGGATAGAAAACAAAACTACATATGAAATATGTACAAAATAGAGCAGTCATATGACTGTGTGCATGATTCCTAAGAAAAGTTATCATAACTATAAAATGTATTCCAATGTCAATCTGTCAAACTGAACCTTTATAATTTAAAGTCACTAAAGTGGTTTATCTCATTTCAACAGTACATGTAACACTCATCATTGGGGGTCCCAGAGGCAAGAAAGGGTCTGTTTTAGTCCCTGCCAGGGAGAGAGTGCAGCTTCCATCCAAAGCCCAATGTGATCAAGCTCCATCACTTCCAGTCAATGAGGTTGTGCTAATGAACTACACTCCAACACGATGAAAGGGGTGCAAACTAGGCTATGTAGGGGGTAAATACATTTCTGTAATAAACACTATGTAAGTAAAGCAAGGGTAGTGTTAATTTCTCATGGGTCCTATGACTAGCCATTTCTAGCCTACCTCTAATGCACAGGCGGAGGAGCCCTGCACCGCAGTTAGCCATGGAGCTGGACCTGCAGACTGCAGTCTAGCAAATATTAACGTGTATGGCTAGCGGTAAGGGTTAATACACTTATTTAGATTAATATAAACTTTACATGGAGGCATATGGAATGACTAAACAGTATGTATATTTGACATTATTTCATTGATACTGCTATATAGACATTATACCTCCGTATATCAGTGCCCTCAAGGGCGATACTGTGTGGTAACTTTAGCAGCTGGATCTCATACGCAGTCTCAGAAGACTATAATGTGGGGCTCTGAGATCATTATACAGTGCTTCGAGAAGATATTTGCCCTGAAACCAGTAGTTCATGTATACAGGGTGGGCCATTTATATGGATACACCTAAATAAAATGGGAATGGTTGGTGATATTAACTTCCTGTTTGTGGCACATTAGTATATGGGAAGGGGGAAACTTTTCAAGCTGGGTGTTGACCATGGTGGCCATTTTGAAGTCGGCCATTTTGTATCCAACTTTAGTTTTTTCAATGGGAAGAGGGTCATGTGACACATCAAACTTATCGAGAATTTCACAAGAAAAACAATGTTGTGCTTGGTTTTAACATTACTTTATTCTTTCAAGTGTTATTTACAAGTTTCTGACCACTTATAAAATGTGTTCAAAGTGCTGCCCATTTTGTTGGATTGTCAATGCAACCCTCTTCTCCCACTCTTCACACACTGATAGCAACACCACAGAAGAAATCTAGCACAGGCTTCCAGTATCCGTAGTTTCAGTTGCTGCACATCTCGTATCTTCACAGCATAGACAATTGCCTTCAGATGACCCCAAAGATAAAAGTCTAAGGGGGTCAGATCAGGAGGCATTTCTTCTGCGGTGTTGCTATCAGTGTGTGAAGAGTGGGAGAAGAGGGTTGCATTGACAATCCAACACAATGGGCAGCACTTTGAACACATTTTATAAGTGGTCAGAAACTTGTAAATAACTCATGAAAGAATAAAGTAACGTTAAAACCAAGCAGACCATTGTTTTTCTTGTGAAATTCTCGATAAGTTTGATGTGTCACATGACCCTCTTCCCATTGAAAAAACTAAAGTTGGATACAAAATGTCCGACTTCAAAATGGCCGCCATGGTCAACACCCAGCTTGAAAAGTTTCCCCCCTCCCATATACTAATGTGCCACAAACAGGAAGTTAATACACCAACCATTCCCATTTTATTTAGGTGTATCCATATAAATGGCCCACCCTGTAGATTCCTTTATCCATCATTATGATCCTTGCGACCAGTGGCGAGAAACATCATTGTTGCCTCTCACAAAAATGGTGTACTAGACGCCAATAGTTATTGTAAATGTTACTACAAGCTGTGGTTGCATTCACAGATCGTGCTGCTAATAACGAAACATTTTTATGTTTAAAAATATCAATGATAAATAATTATAGTTTTACTCTGGCCAATTATCGTCCCAATGGCTCAAACAAGCGAATTGTGGCAATAATTGGCCGGTGTAAATGCACCTCAGTATTGTGTCAGAATTAAGGAAGAAAGAGCTAAATGTCCTCAACAGTGATGTGATAGATGATATCAGAATAGGGGAAGTGTAGTTCTGCAATTATTTCTGCTAAAGGTGGTGCAACATGTTACACACCGGGCAGTGTCTTTTTAACATGGGTCATGTAGGGTTCACATGAAGCAATGGAAGAATAGATACGGGATCTTTGTTTAAACTGTCCACTGTAGTTACAATCGATCAATGATTTCCTTTCAACTGGGAGCAGGCAGATAAACTGGGGTTGGGGACATCGATCCCCCTGGTGTACCCCTAAGAGGTTATGCCTGACCCCAAGTTGCCCCAAGATGCGGGTATGGAAGCGCCTCGGTATATGTACAGTGTCATCAGGGTTTTCCTCTAGGAGCGGAATCCTCGACCTATGCTCTGGCAGGGGAATCCGCTCCTAGATGGAGTCCCTAATGGCGCTATCTATAGGGGGTTAGCGCTATTTTGCATTATACTGAGTGGGTGGCGCTATGAGAGCATGATACTGTGTGGGCTGTACCGGGTGTGTATGGGCGCAGATTGGGTGGGATTAGAGGAGTGGCTTAAAATAAAAAAATTGCAGTGAGGTTGTCCCTCTTTGTGATACTTGAAAGTTGGGAGGTATGTTTTAGGAATTGTACACATATGTAATAGGGTACCTTTAGACTTCTAATGGCCTTCCGTCGAGGGGCTCCTTCGGAGGTTTCCATCGGGTTAACCCCTCAACGGAAAGGCAAACTGAAACCTTAGCTTTCGTTTCCCTCACCATTGATCTCAATGGTGACGGAAACGTTCATAAAGGTTTTCGTTTGTCACCGTTGTGACAGGGTTCCGTTGACTGAACCAATAGCGCAGTCGGCTTGCTGCCCTCTGCAAGATAAATGGCAGATGGGGGAGCCTGTTACAGACTTTGCATTGGGGCCCAGGAGCTTTAAATGTTGTGCCTGGTGTTTCAGCATACCTCTCAACCGGCATTATACTGTGTGGGGGCAGGTATAGGGATATTATACCGTGTGGGGGCCACTATAGAGACATTATACTGTGTGGGGGCCACCATTGTAGAATTATACTGTGTGAGGGCCATTATTGTGGCATTATACTGCGTGGGAAAACTACGGGCACTACTGAAACCTTAGCTTCCGTTTTCCTCACCGTTGATCTAAATGGTGACGGAAACGTTGATAAAGGTTTCCATTTGTCACCATTGTGACAGGGTTCCATTGTTCTTGACAAAGTATGGGAGCACATGGGAGTGGCATGTCAGAAGTTTTGATTGGTGGGGGTCCGAGCACTGAGAACCCCACCAACCACTAAAATGAAGAGCCAGAAGTGCTTGTGTGAGCGCGGAGCCGCTTAGTTTCTGTTCGGCTCTTTCCGGAAAGCTGATCTATCTGATGTATTGAGTACAGGCTCATAGACTTTCTATTGAGCCTGTACTCCGATACGTTGATTTCCGGAGAAAGTTGAACAAAAACTAAGCGGCTCAGCGATCACACGAGCCCTTCTGTCTCTTCATTTTAGTGGTTGGTGGGGTTCTCAGTGCTCGGACCCCCACCAATCAAAACTTCTGACATGCCACTATGATATGTCAGAAGTTTGTTGAACGTTTAGTTACCCTTTAAAAAACGCAAGAAAAAAAGTGTTTTTCAAAATTACACTAAATTAAAAACAACACCAAAATACTACTAAAACTGCCTTAAAAAAAGCATGTTACATTTTAAGGATACTGGCTTTTTTAGAAGCGTTTCTTTTTAATGCCGTTTAAGGGTCCATTTACATTTCGAGGTTGAGGTGCGATTTGAAACGCAGAGAAAAAACTCATCCAAAAACCGCATGTGTTTTTATTGTGATTAGGTGTTTTTCGATGCTGTTGCATTTTTTTTACCGCAACCGAATAAACAAAACACATCAAACGGCGGTAAATAAAAATCATGATGTTTTTTGATGCAGTTCTGACCACACCTCAACCGCAACGTGTGAATGGACCCTAGGTTAGAAAAATCCTCTTTGTGAATTAAGTCAAAGGCATGGGCTACACATAGACATTTTGTAGTGTCACTGATTGATTTTAACTATTGAATGACAGCTGCAGTCCTCAAGATTTCATGCAACGCAATGTATTCATTTTAACATCAGCTGTAGCGCTTTAGTTAAAATCAATCAGTAGCACAAAAGTCTAGGTGTAGCCCTGGTCTTAAAGGCTATGTAAACATTTGAAAGTTTTTTTAAAAAATAAAAATGACAGTGTGATTGGTACAACTTTCAAATTACTTTTATTGAAAATTCTTTTTACTTTTTGAGATACAGCTGCTTTGTATCCTGAGCAGCTGTATCGTTCGCTAACACCTGAAACCGTCAGGGACTGACGGGTTCAGTGTCAGTGGGTGCTGCGTATCCCTGACACGCAGGATCGACCTGTAATCTATGACATCTAAGTTATGAACTTGATGGGAAACTGTGATGGATAACAGGTGGATCCTTCGTGTTGTGTCCATAATGGACGGAACGTATTTCGGCCGGAAGTCCCAGACCGAACACACTGCAGTGAGCCGGGCTCCTAGCATCGTAGTTATGTACGATGCTAGGAGTCCCTGCCTCGCTGCAGGACAACTGTCCCGTACTGTAATCATGTTTTCAGCACGGGACAGTAGTTCCACGGAGAGGCAGGGACTCCTAGCATCGTACATAAATATGATGCTAGGAGCCCGGCTCCCTGCACTGTGTTCGGTCCGTGACTTCCGGCCGAAATACGTTCCGTCCATTACAGACGTAATAGGGTATGTTCACACGCTGAGCCAAAAACGTCTGAAAATACGGAGCTGTTTTCCGCAGCGTTTCTTCGGCAGTTTTTGGAGTTGTTTTCAATAGAGTCTATGAGAAAACGGCTCCAAAAACGTCCCAAGAAGTTTCCTGCACTTCTTTTGACGATGCTGTAATTTTACGTGTCGTCTTTTGACAACGATGCGTAAAATGACAGGTCGTCGGCACAGTACATCGGCAAACCCATTGAAAGCAATGGGCAGATGTTTGCCGACGTATTGGAGCCGTCTTTTCAGGCGTAATTCGAGGCAAAAAACGCCTCCATTACGCCTGAAAATAGGTCGTGTGAACCCAGACTTAGCGAACGATACAGCTGCTCTGTATACAGGATACAAAGCAGCTGTATTTAAAAAAGTAAAAATAATTTTCAATAAAAACTAATTTGAGAGTTGCACCAAACAGACTGACTGTAAAAAATAAACAAATAAATCAGTTTGAAAAGTTTACATAGTTTTTGGGGTATGTTCACACGCAAACGCCTAGAAATACTCCTTCAAACACGCTAGTGAAAAGCCAACAAACAGCTTCCCATTCTCTTTCTGATGACCTGTATACGTTCTTCACAACATTTATTTTATTTACCTTTCTTTTATTATCCATATTATTTTGAATCCCATTTTCTCAAAATGTTAAAACTCATAGGAATTAACAATTTAATTATTATTTGAGACTTTAACTATTTACTTCTACCTGCGAGTAGAACTGTTATACACATATATTTTCTGATGTCTCAACTGTTTAATAAAGACATATTGAAACAGAAATCAATGGTAAAACCAGCGTTTAGTTCAGACGGGGCATTTTGTAACACCTCTGTTAAAAAATTGAACGTAAATAGACGCCATGTAAAAAGGAGAATGTCACTTCTTGAGCCAGTTTTTGGAGCTGTTTTTCATAGGATCAATTGAAAAACAGCTCCACCAACGGAAAAACAAAGCCTCAAAAAAACGTTTTCTGCTTCAAAAACGGCTGAAAATCAGAGGCTGTTTTCCCTTGAAAACAGCTCCGTAATTTTCAGCCGTTTTTAATTGTGCGTGTGAACATAGCCTTAGGGCATGCTCAGACGTGGCAGAATATTTCCGTTGCAAATGTTGGTGCAGATTTGGGGCGATTACGCAACGAATCTGCACCAACATTTTCATATTTGACAGGTAATTCCGACGTTGCAGATATCACAGCGGATAGGCTGAAATCTTCAGTAAAATTCCGCTTCTTCTCCGCAATGTAATGTGCATGCTGCGGAGGGAAAATTTTGCACCGCAGCCTAAATTCCGTAGTAATTTTCTGCAACGTTTGAACTAATTTTCCTAAAAATGTATAGAAAGAAATGTAAAAAACGACTGCCGCAGAATTCCACTGTGGATTGTCCGCAGCGGAATTCAACAGCAATTCCGCAACATCTGAATGTGCCCTTTAAGTTAGGGCTCATTTACACGAGCGTGTTACACGTCCGTGCAATGCGCGTGATTTTCACACGCGTCGCACAGACTTATATTAGTCTATGGGGCCGTGCAGACAGGTGCGTGATTTTCACGCAGCGTATGTCTGCTGCGTGAAATGCACGACATGTCCTATATTTGTGTGCTGTTTGCGCATCAAGCACCCATTGAAGTCAATGGGTGCGTGAAAACCGCGCATGTCACACGGAAGCACTTCCGTGCGAACAGCGTGATTCGCGCAACAGCACTGTAAAGGATGAATGAAACGGAGTGTCATAATTATGGCGGCTGCGCGAAAAGCACACAGCCGCGCATCATATGGTGATGACACACGGAGCTGTTAAGTGCCTTTTGCGCACGTAAAACGCCGCATTTTTTCGTGCGCAAAACGCACACGCTTGTGTAAACCCGGCCTTAAACTGCCTCCTCCCCTCCCAGTAGTAAATCTGGAAAGACAGAGACATTAGTGCGGATCAGACCAGTGTAAGATGCAAATAGATTCATGAAAGTAATTACATGTTTCAGGCCTTATTCACACGAACGTGTTATATGTCCGTGCTACGTGCGTGATTTTCACGCGCGTCACACAGACCTATGTTAATGAATGGGGTCGTTCAGACTGTCAGTGAATTTCACGCAGTGTATGTGCGCTGCATGAAACTCATGACATGTCCTATATTTGAATTCAATGGGTGCGTGCAAATCGCGCTCGGCACACGGAAGCATTTCCGGGTGACGTGCGTGATTCGCACAACAGTAGTAAAAACTATGAATGAAAACAGAAAAGCACCGCGTGCTTTTCTGTTTGTAAACAGAACCAGTGTCATGATGATGCCGGATGCACGAAAATCACGCAGCCGCGCACCATATGCTGATGACACACGGACCTTTTGCACGTGCAAAACGCAGCATTTTTTGCGCGCGCAAAACTGACACGTCCGTGTGAATATGGCCTCACTCTGAGACTCTCACTGACTGAGCTCATATGTAGGTCCTTTTTTTTTTGTGAACCAGAACAGTTCCTGGCCATTTGCCCACATTGTAAACAGCATTTCCTGCCACAGCTCTTCAGTATCTACCGGGAGGATTTATATTCTATGTGGTCTTTAGAGAAAACAGGAAAGGCTGCAAAATGATTTCTTATACATATTTCTGATTGTTATTCTGGCCAACATCTGGCTGCATTTTCATCAAAGTTTTCTAGATTCCAACAAAACCAGGAAAGGCTTAGTCACCAGCACATCTCACTCATGAAGTGAAGGGGGATGGGGACTTCACAGGACTGGACATGATCGCCCTGCCCCATCTGACCTGCTGCCTTGGGTTTCAGAGATTAGTTCAATGTCTACAGATATGACGATCAATCTTTTCTTTAGAACAGTGCTACTTAAAACTTGTGAAACGATGGAATCTGATTAAAAGGGGTTCCCACTCTAAACATATAAACAATATAATTATTTCCAATATGGTAGGTCTGTATACACAGCCAACTTGAAAGAATCATTCAGGACATAAGTTGTTTTCAACCAATAGAAAATGCTTTGTTATTGCCATTAAAGGGGTTATGTGTGGAGCAAAAATTATTAGCAATGTACTCCCTGCAGTATGTGGGTACACTCACTAATATACATTCCGGTCCCCTGTCGCGCTGATTCTGAGATTTTCATAGTTCTTATAGCGCAGCCGGGGGACCGGAAGTCTAGTTGCACAGCCTTCTTTGTTGACAATATGACTCTCCGTCATGCGACCGGCCCCCGCTGTACTGTATGTACTGTATGTAATCCATGTTCTACAACTGCTGCTTGTACATAGAGCACAGCGGGGCCAGTCACATGATGAAGAGTCGTATCGCCATCAAAGAAGACTGCACAACTAGACTTCTGGTCCCCCGGCAGCGCTATAAAAATCCATGAAAATCTCAGAATCAGCACGACGGGGGACCGGAATGTATACATGCATACCGGAATGAGTACACTGCTAATCATTTTTGGTCCCCACATAACCCCTTTAAAAGGAGTTTTATTAAAATGTACAAGAGTAAATTGACAGTGAGGACACACACAGACTAATGAACACAAAATGAGGACTACCCTGTAGTAAAGTAAACATGTATATACGTGGCAATGTGTTCAGAAGGTACATAAAGACCAACTGAGTGCCGTAGACCCATAGTGATAGATGCAAATTGCCTATACAAAGTAGCGTAATTACCCTCAATATAGAAATAAAAGTAAGTGAAATAACATTCGGCGTACGAGCAACCAAGCGAGAGAAGAGCCCACACTAGTGAGTCCACCACACCCGACACGCGTTTCGCAATAAATTCTCTCACGCTACTGTATATCACAATTATTGTATAAAGGTAAGGGAAGTTCACACTGTTTGCAACATCTCATTGACTTGTATAGAGAGAAAAACAAAGTAAGACTCAATACTGGAGTCGTGTATTTGATGTCAAGGATGGGAATGAATCCAGTCCTGTGAGATGAGGATAGCCTTTTCCAAAGAAAGCTCTACCAAAAGCTTTTCCTGATCTCACGGGATGGGATCTGTGCCAATCCTTGGCACTAAATATAAAGCTAGTCATTCACTACAGATATTAGATGGCTGAAAAGGCACATTTAGAACATTTTCTGATGACTGACGATACATTTCCATGATACAGAAGAGCTTGACAGACGCCGACTGACCGATATCTGTGGAAAAGTTGACCTGCCGTGTTGGACTATTTCAGGCATTCTCCAGTGCAGTCGTAGGCAATACTTGGAAATAAGTTCACCCCAAATGACAGATGGGCATCCTATCTATAGAAGCCAGCCTACGTTACAAGATTAAGGACAGCTTGATCGCCCTTTGTCTCTTTAACTTGGTGTTTTGTCGTGCAGAATGACAGTCTTCACAGAGCAAACGTGAATGACAAATCATTCAGAAAGCGGCCATTAAAAATGTCTTGTGTACTAGTATGGTCCAGCTTAAAGCTCAAGCTCAGGACTGTAAGGGTATGTTCACACGGCCTATTTACGGACGTAAATCGGGCGTTTTTGCCCCGAATTACGCCCGAAAATAGCGCCTCAATAGCGCTGACAAACATCTGCCCATTGTCTGTTCACACGAGGCGTAAATTTACGCGCCGCTGTCAAATAACGGCGCGTAAATAGACGCCCGCGTCAAAGAAGTGACCTGTCACTTCTTTGGCCGTAATTAGAGCCGTTATTCATTGACTCCAATGAATAGCAGCGCTAATTCCGGCCGTAATTGACGCGGCGTTCAAGCGCCTGCACATGCCGGTACGGCTGAAATTACGGGGATGTTTTCAGGCTGAAACATCCCCGTAATTTCAGCCGTTACGGACCCCCGCCGTGTGAACATACCCTTATAAGTAACCTTGTGCCCTGAGCCCAACACAACATAATTCACACCATGCAACTAAAGTTGGGTAAAAATCCTGTACTAGGCACTACATTGATTAGATACAAGCCTCTTGAAAAATCACTATGGGCCAAGCCACCATTCTATTATACACTATTTTTTAACATAATGAAATGTTCTCCTTTGTGTATTGGAATATTGAAGAGACAAGATGGAAAAACAGAAGACGAACCCTGCTGGTAAAAGGAGAATACAATTCTAACCTGTGATTGGTAAAGTGTTCGGTCTTGCAGTAAAAGGACCTGGAAAAAGAAGAATGATTAAATAAAATTCTCTTCTATAGTTTATTATGCATGACCGGTAGTTTTTCTCATCAGTTTCACATTCTATATATTCCTCTAAGTTTTACATTCCTACGTGAGGATATGCAAAATTAAGCACTATGCAGATATACTGTATGTGTCTCCATGGTTACAGACTACACACTAACCTGTGTGCAGTCTGACACTGTAGTTATGTATTGCTGTTTTTTTTTTTTTATCAGCCTTGGCTATGTTCACACAGAGTTTTTTGCAGGTGGAAATTCTGCCTCAAAATTCCATTTGGAAGTTTGAGGCAGATTTTCCTCTCCCTGCACCCCGATTTTCGCTGTGTTTTTTTGCCCGCGGCCATTGAGCGCCGCGGGCATAAAACGCTGCGAAATGCGCTTTCTCTGCCTCCCATTGATGTCAATGGGAGGTCAGAGGCGTAAACGCCCGAAAATAGGGCATGTCCCTTCTTTCTCCCG
Source organism: Rhinoderma darwinii (assembly GCF_050947455.1). NCBI lineage: Eukaryota > Metazoa > Chordata > Amphibia > Anura > Rhinodermatidae > Rhinoderma > Rhinoderma darwinii. The sequence continues at coordinate 373,450,920 of NC_134689.1, forward strand.
TGAGACGGTTTTACCGCTCGTGGGAAAAAGTCGCCTCCGCCTCCCATTGAAATCAATGGGAGGCATTTTCGGGCCGTTTTTGAAGAGTTCTACGGCGCGGTTTCCGCGTCAAAGAACTTGTCAAATAACTCTGTGTAAATATAGCCTTAGAGGGAGTGGAGTAACACATAACTGCAAGATCAGACTGCGGTGTTTGTTTGTAGCCTCTAATCATGGAGACACATAGGTCTGCATAGGATCTGTAGACACAAAATGGTAGGGGATTATTTTTTATCAACACTATCTACAAAGTTGCTTTATTTTTAGATGTATTTGACTAATAATAATAAATATGGTTTGCATAGTACAGCAAAGCAGACTACACTTCCCTATACTGTATAGGTCTATAGGGCTCTACGGATATGTTCATCATATTCACAAGCCAAAATCTCCCAGCGCATACACTGAATGTACACATGAACATGGCGTAAACCGAGCCTAAAACTCACTTTGTTATTGATTTCACAGGCTGAAAGAATTAGGGCTTGTCCACAGACAACGTAATTGTTGCAGAAAATTTCTGAAGCAATTCCGTTGAAAGTCAAAGGCTTTCCGCTGCAGCAAAAACACACCATTTCCTCTTTTTTTTTTTGCGGCAGACAATGGTGCGTAAATTGCTGCGTTTTTCCGAATGTTAGGAGATGGAGACATCTCCTAAGAAAAACGCAGCAATTCTGGACACTTTCCGTAGCAGGAATTGACATGCTGCGGTCCGAAAAATACGCACCGCAGGTCAACTTCAGCTCGGAAATTTTACGCATCATGTGGATGAGATTTATTAAATCTTACTCACTATGCTGCTACTGTATTCTGCTGCGTTTTTTCCGGCCGAAATTCCGGAACAGTTACAGTTTCTGAGAAAATAATTAAATATGGCTGCACCTTGTATTGTCACTTTAGCAAAAGTGTCTGCCACAACAAAACTGAAAAACGCTAAAGTATCTTTTACTAAACCTTTACTAGCCAATAAGTGTGAAGATATTCTTCAAAGGGGTTTTCTCTTCAAAACAAACTCTTTTAAAAAAAATTAAAGGCAGCCCTTCAGTCAGAAACCCTCGGAGATCAGCTGTTATTTTGGAAGCTACGGCTGGCCATACATTGCAACAGCCAATGCAGTAGAAATGTAGTATTACTTGCCGCCATTCAAATGAATGGCCAACCATGTGATACACCCTTGCAACAGCCAATGCAGTAGAAATGTAGTATTACATGCCGTCATTCAAATGAATGGCCAACCATATGATACATGGATGGCCGGGTCTGCCAGAGCGAGAGCTGCTCTTTGTTATTAGTTTCCCACTTTGGCTAATATAAGAGGATCCCAAGTGGGGGACTCCCCTCTACGACCTCCTTATGCCCTAACAGGGCAAATGTAGAGCGGATGTATAGAGTATAGACCTCATAGAATGTAAACTCAAATAAGCAGGGCTGCTGCCTAATACTAATATATCTTGTAAACAATTGTTTCATTTGTCTGTACATTGTCTTTTGTAATTGTTACAATGTGTTACCCCAATATTGCGCTATGTAATTCGATACAGAAGTTGATGGTGCTACTTAAGTAAATAAATAATAATTTTGGCAACCTAACCTGACAAACAAAATAAATAATAAAAACAAGAAATCAACAAAAAAGTGTTGTAGGAATGGGCTAATATAGACTTTCTGTTACGCTATAACGTCCCAATATTAAACTTTAGATTGATGAATGTATAGCTATATAACAGACAACGTAACAAAATATCGAAATCCATATACAAAAAGTATTATTCTTACCTGTTCTTGGTAATGTATTGTTTGGTGGGCTTGTAAGGCCTGTAAATAAGAGAAGTTATACAGTTATTTGAGACTCTCCATCAGGGACATCTAGTTGATTTGTGCGCTTATATTCTTTGTAGCTGGTTGATTTCAATGTCATCATGGGAGAATGGGTTTCTACTTTACAGCTCACAACCTTTCATATGGACCGTGGTGAATTTAGGACGTTTGTTTATGAAGTAGTGCAGTCAGCGTCGGACTGGGGTCTCTTGGGCCCACCAGGGAGAATGATTCTGGGGGCCCACACACCAACTATACAGAATATGTGCACATCCACTTGTTGTTATCATTGTACACATATTAGACATTATTAATGACATGTCATAAGTTATTTGTGAATCAGACCCTAGTGGCAAGTGCTTGGATCACAAGTCATCTCCAAATAGAGTTTTCTTTTAGGACCCATTATTAAATCAGAGCCTGGGCCCACTAGAGGATCCTCTGGTACGATGGTGGGCCAGCCCGACCCTGAATGCAGTACTCCTCTGAGTTCAGAAATGGCTTTTGTAGTGGCACAATGTAGCATACAGTAGAGAACAGTTCCACCTGTTTATCCTATAAAAATAAGTCAGTGCAATTACTTCATTGATATTAAGTAGACCAGTCTGCGTTGGAAAGGATAAGATGTACAATGCCATGGAGGGCTAGACTCTACCCCAGGATGGTGGTTACCAGGGTGTTGTGTCAGTGATATAAGCCCAGTGAAATATCTGGTGGTAACCATTGGAGTACCTAGAGAGTTCTGCTTTGTTTTGCATATTTTTATAGTTCTAACACGACCACAAGGGAATGAATTGCGTTTTGCAGATGTTGTACAGATTTGATTCTAAATAATAGAACTAGGAGGTAAAAAACACAGAAAATATGTAAAAATTAAAAAAAAAAAAATAACAGGAAGCAAGTGTATGTAAACAGAAGTCTTCTGGAGCTTAGAGTACGCTTTGATGGGAGGAAGACTACAAGGTTAAAAAGTAAAGAAGTATATTTTTAATACAAATCTGGATAGATCCATTTAATAGTTCCAGCAAATATAATTTACAAGGGCAAAAAACTAACATAAGGGAGTTCCTAACTCCTTTACATTTTTAGCAATAGGCTATTGGGAGGTTTCTGATCTCTATGCTGGCGACTAAAAAAAATCCCTGTTTAATGTACACACATCCGTCACCACAATATGTCTTGAAGAAGGAAGCTTTTAACGTGTTGGCTTAATTTAAATTATACGTAATCGTAACACTCTCCTTATAGGGGTTGCCGTGGAATCGACAATTATCGCCTATCCACAGGTGAAATTTTCTGGTTGCTCAGGGCCCCAGCGCTGGGTCCCCCACTTTTTGAGACATTGAATGGAGCTGTGGTTAAGCATGCGTGCTGCCACTCCATATAATGTCTATGGGAATGATGAAACAGCCCAGCTTGGCTGTTTCGGCCATTCTCATAGACTTTGAATTGAACGGCAGGCACATGCTTGACTACCTTTCAATTCGAGGTCCTCAAAGGATGCAGTGAGGCGGAATACTGGGTTGGAGACACCCGTTCTTGCGATCAGTGGGGGTTCTCATAGTGGTGCCCCCCGGCGATCAGACAATTATCACCTATCCTGTGGATAGTTGATTGTTGATTCTGGGACAACCCGTTAACTGCTATCAATTTGGCTCGCTTAGACACAACAATTTCCACAGGTAAAATCATTCAAGTCATTGCAGATATGCCACTTTAATCAGCGATGTCCTAGTGAAAAATATCCTATTATAGGTTGGATCAGGGAAATATTGCACAATCTATGGCCTGCTTTAGCTTTACCAGCTTAAAGGCTATGGACACCTTTGTCATGGAAAAATATTTTTACATATGTCAGTGATTAGCTTGAGCTTGAAAAGTTGTGATAAGTTTTAGCCTACCATTTTCATTTATTGATTTTCAGAACCCCTGATATTCAGTTTGCAACCTGCTCCTAGTTTCAGACTTTTATCTTATGTCCCTCCCAGAAAGGCCCTGTTCACATCATGTTTATGTTCTCCGTTGAGCCGATACGCTTTAATATAAAAAAAGGGTATTCAAATGTATTCCTCGGCATATCTATCAACTTTAATAATCCAAACGTAGTCCTCGGAGCGGGGGCTGTGTGGCACTGCCTGCAAGCGTGGGCTGTGTGGCACTACCTGGGAGGGGGGGCTGTGTGGCACTACCTGGTGTAGACTGTGTAGATTGTGTAATATGAGGACTGGTGTAGACTGTGTAATATGAGGACTGGTGTAGACTGTGTAATATGAGGATTGGTGTAGACTGTGTAATATGAGGACTGGTGTAGACTGTGTAATATGAGGACTTATGTGGACTGTGTATTATGATGACTGGTGTAGATTGTATAATATGAGGATTGGTGTAGACTGTGTAATATGAGGACTGGTGTAGACTGTGTATTATGAGGACTGGTGTAGACTGTGTATAATGAGGACTGGTGTAGACTGTGTAATATGAGGACTGGTGTAGACTGTGTATTATGATGACTGGTAAAGAATGTATATTATAAGGACTTGTGTAAATTGTGTATTATGAGGACTGGTGTAGATTGTGTAATATGAGGACTGGTGTGGACTGTGTATAATGAGGACTGGTGTAGACTGTGTAATATGAGGACTGGTGTAGCATGTATATTATAAGGACTGGTGTAGACTGTGTAATATGAGGATTGGTGTAGACTGTATTATAAGGACTGGTGTAGAATGTGTATTATGAGGACTGGTGTAGAATGTGTATTATAAGGACAGGTGTAGATTGTGTATTATGAGGACTGGTGTCGATTGTGTATTATAAGGACAGGTATAGATTGTGTATTATGAGGACTGGTGTCGATTGTGTATTATGAGGACTGGTATAGATTGTACATTATGAGGACTGGTGTGGACTGTATTATGAGGACCGGTGTAGACTGTGTATTATGAGCACTGGTGTGGACTGTATTATGAGGACTTGTGTAGATTGTGTATTATGAGGACTGGTGTACACTGTGTATTATGAGGACTGGTGTAGATTGTGTATTATGAAGTCTAGTGTAGATTGTGTATTATGAGGACTGATGTAGACTGTGTAATATGAGGACTCAAATAGATTGTGTATTATGAGGACACAAATAGATTGTGTATTATCAGGACTGGTGTAGATTGTGCAATATGAGGACTGGTGTAGATTGTGTATTATGAGCACTGGTGTAGATTGTGTATTATGAGGACTGGTGTAGCATGTATATTATAAGGACTGGTTTAGACTGTAATATGAGGACTGGTGTAGATTGTGTATTATGAGAACTGGTGTAGACTGTGTATTATGAGGACTTGTTTAGATTGTGTATTATGAGGACTGGTGTCGATTGTGTATTATGAGGACTGGTATAGATTGTACATTATGAGGACTGGTGTGGACTGTATTATGAGGACTGGTGAAGAATGTGTATTATGAGGACTGGTGTGGACTGTATTATGAGGACTGGTGTAGATTGTGTATTATGAAATCTAGTGTAGATTGTGTATTATGAGGACTGATGTAGATTGTGTATTATGAGGACTGGTGTGGACTGTATTATGAGGACTGGTGTAGATTGTGTATTTTGAGGACTGGTGTAGATTGTGTATTATGAAATCTAGTGTAGATTGTGTATTATGAGGACTGATGTAGACTGTGTAATATGAGGACTCAAATAGATTGTGTATTATGAGGACTGGTGTAGATTGTGTTTTATAAGCACTGGTGTAGACTGTGTATTATGAGGACTGGTGTAGATTGTGTATTATGAGGACTGGTGTAGACTGTGTATTATGAGGACTGGTGTAGATTGTGTAATATGAGGACTGGTGTAGACTGTGTAATATGAGGATTGGTGTAGACTGTGTATTATGATGACTGGTGTAGATTGTATAATATGAGGATTGGTGTAGACTGTGTAATATGAGGACTGGTGTAGACTGTGTAATATGAGGACTGGTGTAGACTGTGTAATATGAGGATTGGTGTAGACTGTGTATTATGATGACTGGTGTAGACTTTTGCCAAATTTTCTAATTTTCTCAGAGAAAATGTTGGGTTTTCATTAACTGTTAGCCATAATCATCAACATTAACGAAAATGTTAATAATGCTTAGCATTAAACGAAAGAAATGCTGGAAATAAATCACTCTATGTGTAATGAATCTATATAATATGAGTTTCACTTTTTTAATTAAATTATTGAAATAAATTAACTTTTTGATGATATTCTAAGTCATTGAAAGTGGGAGAAAAAAAAAGTTTTTTTATATGAAATTAATAAAAAATAATCTTATACATACAACTGGCCATCCTCTATTCCAAGCGCAGTCCGGCCTCCTGGGATGACATTTCATCCCATGCGGTCACATGGACTACAGCGTCATCTCAGGAGGCTGGGCTTCGCTCAGAAGAGAGGAACGCGTCACCATGACTTTGGCCAGGGTAAGTATATACTTTTATTTCTGCAGGATTTCCGCAGCGGACACGCCGCCCAAAACACTGCACCATAATGGTATCGCTTTCGGGCGGAATCCCTGCTGCTTCCAGGACAGATATGCTGTGTACTTTTACGCAGCGTATCCATCCTGTGCGTTCTCACCCCTGGTGGACACTAACAGGACACCAGTGATGATGGGGTTTGGATAATATAAAGTTGTATAAATGTCATTTTTCTGTCAGTCAGGCTCCATGACGCATCATTTCTAACTGGCAGTTTCATTTTTGCAGTCAGGGAGGGGCTTAATTGTGTGCACCGCCCACTGATATCTATGTAAGGAGAGGTAATTAACATGCAGCTGACTAAATTGTCATTGTCATGGAGATAGCAGCCACTTAATGCTGCAATGTAAGAAATGTGTAGTAATGACAAGAAGCACAATTACTATACAATGTAAAACTAAGAAACATATAAAAATCATGTGCTTTCTAAATTTTCATTTTTGACCATAGTATTCCTTTAACTTGTACCAGGGCCCAAAATGGCCTAAGATATGACGCTGACAGGACCAAACTGACATTTAGAATTATATTATTAGAATTATAAGATTAATTTAGCTAAATTGATGAAATTTATGATATCATGAACACTTTCAGAAATCTAAACAGCAGCCTGGATCTTTGGTAAAGCTGCCACAAAAAGTTCAGAAACCAGAGGTTCTGCCTAATACTCATCCAATAAAAGGATAACTTTCTGTCCTTTGGCAAGGCGTGGATAGCAAACTCTTGTTTTACCTTTGTCACAAAATGTTGAATGGACTAGTCCTTGAAATGTTCCCTTGACTTTTAGAGATAACAGGAAGGGATAGGTTACTTTATATAGTCCTTTCATTTCATGTTTTCCATCTGTCTTGACTATAAGGGTATGTTCACACGAGGGCGTCCGTAACGGCTGAAATTACGGGGATGTTTCAGCCTGAAAACATCCCCGTAATTTCAGCCGTACCGGCATGTGCAGGCGCTTGAACGCCGCGTCCATTACGGACGTAATTGGCGCTGCTATTCATTGGAGTCAATGAATAGCGGCTCCAATTACGGCCAAAGAAGTGACAGGTCACTTCTTTGACGCAGGCGTCTATTTACGCGCCGTCATTTGACAGCGGCGCGTAAATTACGCCTCGTGTGAACAGACAAACGTTTGTCAGCGCTATTGAGGCGCTATTTTCGGACGTAATTCGGGGCAAAAACGCCCAAATTACGTCCGTAAATAGTGCGTGTGAACATACCCTTATATTCGCTCAGTGTTTTTGAATACTTTAGCACTTTTTTTTTTATTATTTCCTGCTCTGCTGATGAACACTTTGCAAAGAATCCAGAATTGTCATTGTAAAAGTGAATTTGCAATAATTGATATGATTACATTAAGGCGTTTACGAGTATTTGAAACGTAGCTAAACCTTTCTGAAGTTTCAGCATCAGGAGATAAAAATCCATCTTGAATAACCATCTTTCTAATGGTAAATACCTATATTCTGCCATAGTGTGCCAAATGATACTTCCAAACAGTGTCTACATACTGTAATAGTGCCATTTAGTGCCCACACAATACCGCCATTCAGTCCCTTAATAATATTGTCATACAATGCAGAAAAAACACCTCCGGGCACCAGATATCCTTGCCAGAAGCAAGTGGCTCCGTTTACAGTATAGCGGCCGTACTGCAGTTCTGCTTCTATTCAAGTGAATCGGAGCAGAGTTGCAGCACAGCCGCTATACAGTGTATGGAGCCACCTGCTTCTGACACCGGCCACTGTATAACATCCGTTCCCCTGAGGCAACCAGAACAGCTGATTGGTGTGTGGTCCAGGTGTCAGACCCCCACCAATCATATACTGATGAACAATCTTGTGGGTAGGTCATCAGTATGAAAAACAGCCCCGTGCCCGAACAGCCCCTTTTATCTTAATCTAGGGGGCAAAAGAGGTTAACAGTAACATCTTTGGTAGTCTAGTGCAGTGAATGGGTTAATATTAAGGGTATGTTCACACTCAGTGTTTTCAGGCGTAATTTGGGCATATTACGCCTCGAATTACGCCCCTAATACGCCTACAAACATCTGCCCATTGCTTTTAATGGGAATTATGATGTTCTGTTCCTGCGAGCCTTTATTTTACGCGTCGCTGTCAAAATACGGCGCGTAAAATGACCACTCGTCAGAAGTGCAGGACACTTCTTGGGACGATTTTGGAGGCGTTTTTCATTGACTCCATTGGAAAACAGATCCAAAAACGTCTGTAACAAACGCAGTAAAAAACGTGAGTTGTTTAAAAAAACATCTGAAAATCAGGAGCTGTTTTCGCCTGAAAACAGCTCCGTAATTTCAGACGTATTTTGCTACTGCGTGTGAACATACCCTTCTAGTACAATCTTCTAAACCACTTTTACGTCACTACAAACTTTGTTTTCTTCAGAACCTTTCAGGATTTCTATAGTTACTATAAAGCTGTATGCATAATATGTTTCTAGACTTCATGGTGTCTTACATAGTTGGGCAATGAACCAATTTTACCACATAATTGTACTGTGGGATTCCGACAAACTGTGCAACATGCATTTTCCTTGGTAAACTTCTCCTTTTCATCGACATGGCAGAAGAACATTATAATCATTCTTACCAAAATAGCACAGGGCACAATATCCTCTTTCATTCAGTGAACTAAGAATATTATATGTCCTTGTAGTGAAATGTCACATAAAGACTATGTCATATTACTCAAATGTCACAATTCAAATGACCCCCCTCCATTGTCATAGTAACTCGGATACATTTTATCAACATTGATACATTGTAACAAACCCTCATGACAGTAGTGAGTTTGTCCTGTTGATGTATTTACCTCACCGGACATGCTCTTCTGCATAAAACTGTTGTAACACATGGTTATTTATTTTCACCTTTCTGTCAGCTTAAAGGGACATTCCCATCTCAGAGATTCACGACCCATAAATGTCTGATAGATGCGGGTCCCAGGTCTGAAAGCTGCACCTATTCCAACATCGGTGGTCCCCTGTCCCTGTCTGGTGAAATGGCCGCTAAATGCCACATCTTGGCAGAAACTCAGTAGCAAGGTGGCTGGGGGTATGGAAACAAGCAGGCTTGCTGTGCTACGCTGTTTCCGTAACACCAATTCATTTCTATGAGAGTTATCAGCTCAGCTGTTTTAGTTTGTGGACTTTTCTTTATAAACACCAAAGTACGCAAAAAACAAGCCCACATATCGCTACATTAACGGAAAAAGAAAAAAATTACGGCTCTTGGAAAGTGACGATTCAAAAACAAAGAATTTTAGTTCAAAAGTGTTTTCTTTATTGTGCAAAAGTCATAAAACCTAAAAAACCTCTACATGTGTGGTATCGTCGTAATCGTACCGACCCATAGAAAAAAGGTAACGTGTTATTTATGCTGCATAGTAAACGGTGTCAATTTAAAACGCATAGAACAATGGCAGAATTTCAGGTTTTTTTTTCTATTCTCCAAATAAAAGTTAATAAAAAAATGATATGTACCCCGAAATGGTGCCATTAAAAAATGCAACTAATCCCGCAAAAAACAAGTCCTCATAGAACTAGGTCGATGGAAAAAAAAAAAAGTTATAGCTCTTTGAATGCGACTATAGAAAAATGAAAAAAATAGCTTGGTCATTAAGGGGTTAAAATAAGCTGGACACTAAGAGGTTAAGGTCGGTGTTGGTGGACATTTTTTTCATTTATTTATTATTTCTCTGCATTTCTTTAGCAAATGGTGCGTGAATCATGGGCAGCAAACGGAAGACGTCCGTGTGCTGTATGTGATTTTGCCGTCAATGGCTGCGCGGTGCGCAAAAACGCACCAGAATAGGACATGCAGTGCGTTTCATGCAACGGACACAAACACAATGCATGTCTGAATAGCCCCATTGAATTTCATAGGTCCGTGTGGTGTCTGTGAAGAAAACGGACAGCAAACGGACGTGAAATACGCTCGTCTGAATTAGGCCTTAAACTGCTGATTAATGTCAGAATATATCTTCATGGGGATTGGAGTTTTTTGTTCTGTTTAAGAGCAGTCTCCTGATTTGATGCTCTGTGCTTAGAACTCATGAATATATATTATTATTTTAAAGGGGTTTTCCAGTCCTAAAAAATTGATGGCCTATCTTCAGTATAGGACATCAATAGCTCAGTCGTGGTCCCTAGAATACATAAAAAAAACAATCATTACATCAGCTCGAACTCAAATACCATTGGGACAGAACCAACACTCAACCTAATAATCTAAGTTCAACACCGGAACCAAGCAGAAGTATGAGTTCAATCATGGAACTCCATACCCGTCTCGTTCAGTCAACCCCTTTCTACTTTTATTGCATTCTTAATAGAGGAAGATCCCCTTGTACTGGTTAAAACAGAGAGCTTTATCTAGTGCGGCTTTTGAATGTTCACATGCAATTATTTTTCTCCCTGTGGCATTGAAAGCAAGATTTTTTTTGCCTTGGTAATAACACAGAGCGAGGAGGCTTGGGCAGGTGGGGTCCGCTTCAGCATGACCACTTCCTTTTGGCGAAAATGGTAGAAACCACAATTTTATTAATAGTCCAGTTTCCATTTCCAACAATGCTATAAAATAGTAGCGCATTATCACACCTCCTGTCACGATGGGATTCAATTGTTCTGAAGTCACCTAAAGGAAGTGTCTGCCACTTTACAATTTATAGATAGATAGATATTAGATAGATAGATAAATCTATTTACAAAATTATGAAAAATTGTATCTAATTATTCTCCTGATTTAGAGCTTGTATTATACTCCAGAGCTACATTCACAATTCTGCTGGTTACCATTGTAAAAAATCTACAAACTTGTCACCAGACACATCCATAACAGCTTATCTAAGGTCCTATAATGCAGTAGGACATATCGTTTCTTTTACATCTTATTACTGTATAGCTTACACTTCTGAAAATGTAAATCACCCGAGCAAACTGTGCAGACATTGCAGGACCGGTTTTAGACAAAGTGCGGCCCTGGGCAAAGTTAAAAGTTGAGCCCTAAATGCTGAATAAGGGCCTGTTCACATCCGCGTCGGGCTTCCCTTCATGGGTTCCATCAGACCTTTCAGTCAGGGGAAACCTTAGCTTTCCGTTTGCACCATTGATTTCAATGGTAATGTTTCCGTTGCAAATGGCTTCCCTTTGTCTCCGTTCTGTAAGGTTTCTGTTTTTTTTTTTGCGGAGACAATAGCGCAGTTGACTGCGCTATTGATTCCACTAAAAAACTGAAACCTTATAGAACAGAGATAAATGGAAACCATTTGCAACGTAAGCATTACCACTGAAATCAATGGTAATGCAAAATGAAGCTATGGTTTCCGTTTGCCTTTCTGTTGATGGGTTCCTCCAACAGAAAGTTGTAACAGAACCTATCAAAGGAAACCCAACACTGATGTGAACACACCCTTACTGTATCAACAATGCAGTCAATTCAGAAGGCGGTGTGTAGAGAATTGCATCGCTGATTTCTAGCACGTACAGGAGTGTGCAAGCCCCAAAGCATATGCCCCCCCTCTCACACAAAAAAATTATCTATATACATATACATGTAATGGCGGGGTAAGGAGACAGACAGGTGAGCCCTAATCTACCCGCCACTCAGTCCCTGCCTACTTGCAACGGCCCATCCTAAGCGACGGCGTACAACTGGGCGACGCTCACTAAGTGCACGACAGACAAACAAACAAGGGTACACAGAAGCTAAGGGAAATGGGGCTGTTGCCCACGGCAACCCCGTGAGCAACAAGAATAGTGAACGAGCCGAGTCAAACCAGGAGTGGACGAGGTACAAAACGCAGAGCAGGAGCATAGTGAACGAGCTGAGTCAAACCAGGAGAGGACGAGGTACAAAACGCAGAGCAGGAGAATAGTCAGTCAAGCCAGGGTCAATATGAAGCAGAAGACAAGTAGTAAACAGCAGCAGCAAGCCAGGAAACAGACTGAAAGAATCACAGGCAAAGGAGGAGCAGGAAGTGAGGGTATAAATAGACAGAGGGCGGGAGCTAGCTCCGTCTGGCCAGGCTGTGATAGGCTCTCCCACTCCGCCTCCCAGGCTGATTTGTGGAAGAAGGGGTCACTCGACCAGACTTAGGAGCAGGTGCAGAGTGAGTAACCACGGGTGTCGACACAGAAGCTGTGTCTGGCCGATCCTTTACAATACAGTTATTAAATCATACCACTATACAAGATGAAATATTACCTGCATACTGTTACTGAACACAACTCACTATTATAAGACCAATATTACCAATAATAACACAATATAAAGTCCAAATATTACTGCCACATCATAACCATATAGTGACTGAATAATGCCCCCATACTGTTACTGAATAATACCGCCACACCATAACCACATAGTGACTGCATAATACCCCCATACTGTTACTGAATAATACCGCCACATCATAACCATATAGTGACTGAATAATATTCCCATACTGTTACTGAATAATACCACCACACCATAACCACATAGCGACTGAATAATACCCCCATACTGTTACTGAATAATACCGCCACACCATAACCACACAGTGACTGAATAATACTCCCATACTGTTACTGAATAATACCACCACACCATAACCACATAGTGACTGAATAATACCCCCATACAGATATTGAATAATACCTCCACATCATGACCATATAGTGACTGAATAATACTCCCATACTGTTACTGAATAATACCGCCACACCATAACCACATAGTGACTGAATAATACCCCCATTTATATCCAGTGACTCACAGGCGATGTTTTCTCTGATTAAAGTCGTTCACTTTCCCTTTTATTTCTCCATCCGGCCCAGACCACTGTGACGACTTATTCCAGCCATGACTCGTCTGCAGAATTTAACACACAGACATGTCGGTTTCTCGCTTTTCCACCACCCTCCACTCTTATACCCCATCCTCTAATCAAACTCGTAATCCACAGTGCCCCAGAGCCCTCCCCTTGTATATAGTGGCACACAGCCCCCCTTGGTATATAGTACGACACAGCCCCCTCCCTTGTATATAGTGCTACACAGCGCCCCCCTTGTATATAGTGTCACACAGCCCCCCCTTGTATATAGTGCTACACAGCAATCCTCCCCCTGTATATTGCCAAACAGCTCCCCCCCAAAAAATATTGTACCTACCTTCCCTTGTTTCCGCAATGCTCCGCTGAACAGCCTCCGGGCGGGACACTTGTGTAGACCTGCGTGATGCAGTGACATTATCATGCCTGGCCTGCCCAGTGGTCTTCCCAGTGCCTTATAGGCTGCGGGCTTAATGTGGCCTATGATATTCATTTGTATCTGCATCCTGGGGACGCAGATACAAATGAATGTGGCTGTCGCTAGCATCGGGGCCCCCTCCGGTACTAGCAACGCCACCGGGCATGAGGGGGCCTGTACCGCCTGTCCCATAAATGTTATGGGCCAGGCGGTGGGGCCCCCTCATGGCTCGGGCCCCATAGCAACCACGGGCAGGGGGCCCTTTGAGTATGGGGGCTCTTGGCAATTGCCCAGTTTGCCCCCCTAATGCCAGCGCTGCTAGCATGGAATGTTGGGAGATTTCAGCTCTGAGTCCTGCTAATTTGTGAATACATTCTATCTATCTATCTATTCTAGTAAAATAAAGTGCAAAGAAGAGAATATATTTTAAATAGAGCAATATATATATATATATATATATTTACTTATTTATTTATTTTTTTGCGGCAATTTTTTTATTGTCTCTTTGAGCCTCAAAACTACGAATGGACCTTTAGAGAGTTAAAAATAAAAAAGAGGGGGTAACCACGTTAACCAGCAACTTTCTAGAGGAAACTTACAATTTAAAGAACAGAATCAGCAAATTTGTGTCATTTCACAGTGATGAGACTTTCCAGAATTTTGCACTATTCAGCACTATTTTCCTGTGTCAAACCATGTTAGGTTCTGTTGAAATCTGCATCGGACGCTGTGTTCAGACCCTCTGTCGCAGATTCTGAAGGATCTATTATAAGTCAATGGGGTCCATCGGGCGGTAGTGGTTTCAGCACTTCATCCTGATTTCAAAAGCCAATTAGATGAAAACGGGAGTATTTACGGCATGAGTCCTTAGAGTTAGTTCAAACAGCGTTATTGACGCGGAAACCGTGTTGGAATCAGCGCTAAGAAATTCCCCAAATCGCCCCCCATTGATTTTAATCAGCGGATGAGGCTTTTTTCTTTTTCCCAGGGCGGCTTTTGGCCACTCGAGTAAAAAAATAGTGGCATGCTCTTTTTTTAAGCGGTTGTTTGGAGCATTTTTTGAGTCATTTTTTTGCGTTAGACTTACATGGCTAATAAAAAAACAGTAAAAAATATTTAAAAAAAAAAGCTTAAAAAAATGCTGGCATTTCAAAATCTGCCTCTAAAATCCTGAAGGAATTTTTAAACAGATTTTTTCTTACAACAAAAAAACGCTGTGTAAACTTACCCTTAAAGAGAATCTGTCACTAGGTTTGGAGCCAGTAAACCCCTAGCATGTCATTATGCAGCTGGGGTTTAGTGTTTCAAACCTGCCTAAGTTAAAAACATCCATTTAGGCTGCATAGTTTGTAAAGTAACTTACAATTTACAGAGAAGAGTCCTGGGAGAGGAGTCCGGCTGCATAGGTTGCATTGCGCATGTAAAGCCAAGGACAGTACACCTCACTTCACTGTGCATACGCAGTGTACGGTCCTCACTGCATGTGCCCGATGCTGCTCCCAGACAGATCTCAGAATGTGCAAGTTATTTAACTAACTATTGCCTAAACTGAATTTTTTTTTCTTCATATGGACAGGTTTGCAACACTAAACCCCAGCTGCATAACGACACGTGGGGGGATAATAGATACAGTATCAAAATAGTGCAAATTACAGCTTGATCCCCTTTCCGCTCTCATTGTACTTTGCACGCTAGCGCATACAACGCACTCTACTTACAGCTAGTTTCATGGTCTAAAACAGATAATTACTGCACCTAAAATGTAATAGAACGCCCACAGAAAAGGGCTGCATCTAAAATTTGTCAAGCATTTCAAAAAAGACTAGGGCCAAAAAACTCACCCAAGTCTGTTCTGTTGTATCTTCAGGCCCTGCGCTCAAGTTCCAACCCCTACCAGTGATAAACTTCGAGTCGAGAAGTCCCTTCCTGCAATTAATGCTCCGACTGTGCCTTGTAGGAAAGATGGCCACAAGGGCTTTCCCACAAGGGTTTTCTGGTTTATAAAACCAATATTCCAATAACTTGTTGGATATTTCTGAGTTAAGAGGGGGATTCCTTCACCCTCATTTATTAGCCAGAGCCGAGAGTGCTACTCTGAGGGAATGTGCACACAAAGTGTTTTCAGGCGTATTTTGGGGCGTTTACGCATCAAAAACATCATAAAAAACGGAAGAAGAACGCCTACAAACATCTGCCCATTGATTTCAATAGGAAATACGGCGTTCTGTTCTGATGGGGCGTTTTTTACGCCTCATTTTCGGAGAATGGCGTGTAAAAAGATGCCCGGGAAAAAGAAGTACATGTCACTTCTTGAGACGTTTTTGGAGACGTTTTTCATTGACTCTATAGAAAAACAGCTCCAAAAACGGCCATAAAAAACGCAGAGAAAAACTTCTGAAAATCAGGAGCTGTTTTCCCTTAAAAACAGCTCCATATCTTCAGACGTTTTTGATTTTGTGTGTGCACATACCCTAAATGATCCTGCACGTTACTGTATTACACAGACAGCCCATGGATTTCAATGAGCAACAAGCAGTGGCGCTGTGATGTATTGGACACTTGCTGCCGGGTTCCACCACAGATCTCTTGGGGTCCCAGTAGCTGGACAACATTGTATAAATTTTCCATAGCAGACAACCCCTTTAATGCCAGTCCATTGGACAATTGCCTGCTATTCTGTGGCTATTTTTGCCCAGTGCCAATTTAGCTGATATTTTGACCATCCGGTTCAATAAAAAAATAAAATGCATATGCCAGAACACATATCTCTGTATGCCCTCACCCAACCCACAAAACCAGACATACCAGACACATAATACTCCAACCCAACCACATGCCATTATGGGTTTTACTTAGAAAGTGATAAACACATAGCCGCCTTTACCGGTACAGAAACATTTATATTACATGCTGCAGGATGTCTTTACATTGTAGTAAACATAGAGTACATATGTAGCAGAGGTAAATGGTAACTATACTTTTGAAAAACTTCTGACATGTCATAAGTTCTGAGCAGTGAGACCCCCACCAATCGCTAAAACGAAGGGTGGGGGTAGGGGCCCAAAGTCTATGAACCCGTACAACAACTGCTCGGCATTTCCAGAAAAGCGGAGCAAAAACGAAGCAGCTCAGTGCTCACCCTAGCGCTTCTGCAGCTTCGTTTTAGCGCATTGGTGGGGGTCTCAGTGCTTGGACCCTCCCCGATCAAAACTGCTGACGTGTCAGAAGTTTTTTGAAAGTTTAGTTACCCTTTAAATGTCATTTAAGATTTTGAGTCTGCATTGTTTGTGATAACGCGTTAGATTTGAATGCAGACCTTTTAAAGCACTGATAACATATTGTGATATGATCCGTTATTCTAAATTACAAACACAGGTCTTCTGTCATCATCAATCATCATTGTCAATCATTATTGTTAATCATCATCGTCAATCATCATCATCGTCAATCATCATCAATCATCATCATCCCCCAATAAAAGTGCTATCTCGATTTTATAACTATTCAAATCAAACTTAAACTTGGATCCTCCTAGTTAAAATCTTGGGGGTTGCATATGGGGTGAGGGGCTGGGTCTTGTCCATAAACCCGGGATATGTCATTAGAGATCTAGACAATCTGGTAGCCAATAATATGTATAACGTATTGGTAACAAACACCTTCCCCCACACACACCCCTAACTGTGATCCCTGCGGAATGACTTTGAACACAAAGATTTTTTAGAAATGTGAGCACTTGGACTTCGTTGTTATTTCAGAGACGTTTATCTATTCCCAGAAAACCCATTTAACATGACAGCTATTTATCAGTTTGGAAAAATAGTTTCTTCCCACCATGAGAACAAACTGACAAATATTTGTTTTAGTTTTCCTTCATTGGTAAAACTGATGGTTTCAACATTACTCTATAGCAGTGGTCTCCAACCCGTGGCTCCAGGTTTATGTGGGTCCTTGGGCGACACAGCTTTGTAGGCCCCTTTTCGGGGGAACTCACGGCGACAGTAAAATGGCAGAAAATGTAACTTTGTGCCCCCATATAGACGTTAGACCCTGTTTATGCCCCCATATAAATAGTTAGGCCCCCAGTTTGTACCCCCATAAATTTAGTGCCCTCTGTATGTAGTGCCACACCGCCCCCTCCCTGGTAGTGCCACACAGCCCCCCCCTTCCAGTTAGCGCCACACAGTCCCCCTCCATGGTAGTGCCACACAACCCCATCTGCCTGGTTGTGCCACACAGCTACCCTCCCTGGCAGTACCACACAGCCTCGCTTCCTGTAGGTAGTGCCTTTGGGGTTCCCTCTAGGAGTGGAATCCCCAGCCAGAGCATTGCCGATGCTCTAGCTGGGGATTCCGCTTCAGGAGAAACCCCTGATATCAATGTACATATATGGACAGTGTCAGGGGCAACCCCAGAGCCATAGTCCCGGGCAGAGCACTACTAGTGCTCTGACTGGGTCTCCTACTCTGCTCCTGACATCACTGTCCATATATGGATAGTGATGTTTGGAGCAGAACTGAAGTCCCAGGCAGAGCGCTAGTAAAGGCTCTGCTCTGGTACTCCAGCTCTGAGGAAGCCCCTGACATCACTGTCCACATACGGCTAGTGATGTAAGGGGCAACCCCAGAGCCAAAGTCCCGGGCAGAGCGCTGCTAGCACTCTGCCTGGGACACTGCTCTACTCCTGACAACACTGACCATATATGGACAGTGATGTCAGGGGCTTCCCCAGTCCCGAAACAGAGCCGCTAGCAGTCTACCTGGGACTCCTTCTCTCCTCCTGACATTACTGTCATATATGGACAGTCAGGCTTCCCGAGAGGCTGAGTCCCCAAGCAAGGCCGCTTGTAGCGCTCTGCTTGGTACTCCTCCTCTCCCTCTGACATTACTGTCGCTATTTGGACAGCGATGTCAGCGACTTCCCCAGAGACTGAGTCCCGGAGCAGAGCAGCTAGTGCTCTGCCTGGGACTCCTTCACTCCTCCCGACATTACTATCCATATATGGACAGTGATGCCGTGATGATGGCAGCGACAGCACCCGGCGGCCGAGTGGGTCCCCCCAAGAGTAGTGGGCCCCCGGCACTTTCCCGGGCTCGCCGGGTGCTGCCGCCAGTCTCGCGTGGCTCTTCATATGGCTCCCAGGCCAAATAAGCCAGGGAGTCACTGACTGCAGGACAATGTCCCCTTAAGGGATTTGCCAAAATGCATCACTCTGAGTGGTGTAAGTTAATTGGTTGGGCACCAGTCACATGCAGGGGGTTGTCCTCAATTTTAATAAAACTAAGCTGTTCTTCCTCACTAACCCTCTTTTCCCGCTCCCCTGCTAAGAAAGATAAACCTCTACACTACTTACAGTTAGTACCAGAGGAGTTTATCCCTTTGATTTATCCATATTTGTCCATATATGGATAATGACATCGGCAGAGCAGTACTGGAGTCTCGGAGCAGAGCATCAGCTGATGCTCTGCCTGGCGACTCCACAACTTCTGCCCACGTCATTGTAACTGTCCATATTTGGACAATGACGCCAGCAGAGTAGTACTGGAGTCCCCGAGCAAAGCATCAGCTGATGCTCTGCCTGGGGACTCCAAAACTTCTGCCCACGTCACTGTCACTGTCCATATATGGACAATGACATCAGCAGAGAAGTACTGGAGTCCCGGAGCAGAACATCAGCTGATGCTCTGCCTAGCGATTCCACAACTTCTGCCCACCTCATTGTAACTGTCCATATATGGACAATGACGTCGGCAGAGTAGTACTGGAGTCCCCGACCAAACAACTAGCTGATGCTCTGCCTGGGGACTCCACAACTTCTTCCCACGTCATTTTTACTGTCCATATATGGACAGTGATGTCGGCAACAGTACTGGAGTCCCGGAGCAGAGCATCAGGTGATGCTCTGCTCGGGGACTCCAGTACTAATGCCAACGTCATTGTCCATATATGCACAGTGACAGTGGTGGAGGTATGACGAGGAATTCAGACGTCGTTTGGCTATTAGACCCGACGTCGGATGGTTCTCAAAAGCTACAGATGTATGGATCCAGCTAATGATGACTCAAAAGCCATCGACTTCCTTTCTCTCCTCCACCGCCGCGTGCTCCCAGTCCGCGGCGCCAGGTCGCAGACCTGGGGTATGCTGCCTCTTGAACCTTTTTTTCGCATAATGTAAATTGAAGCACGAGTGTTCCGTGGGGGTTCACACTCAGCACTACACTGCTTTAAGAGAGGGAAGAATCCCATGACACCAGCTGCCTCGGAAAAACCCGAGGACGCCAGTGAGCGTTCAAAAGATGTCCACCTGGCTAGACAGGTACTCCAGGAGACAGGTGGCATAAACGCTAATTAAAGGTTTTATGGAAGGTTTTTACATACCGCATTAATTTCAGCCTCCCTCTATATTCACTGCTAATTTAAAATCCATTTTATCCCAACCCGAGATAGCCCAAGAAAAAATAGATAAGGAGGCACGCCTGGGTCGCATGGCCGGCCCTATCTTTGTACCTCCTACGCATAATCTTAGGATTTCTTCCCTAGGTATTGTACCCAAAAAAGAAACTGGCAAATATAGGCTCATACACAACCTGTCATTCCCGGAGGGCGATTCGGTCAATGATGGAATTTCCATGGAGCAGGCGACTGTTTCTTATATATCCTTCGATAGAGCGATTTCAGTTGGTTTCAAAATCCGGTCCTTTTTCACTACTCGCGAAATCGGACATAGAATCAGCTTTCCGCCTCCTTCCTGTCCACCCTGACTGCTTTCACCTTCTGGGCTGTCAGTTGAATGGCCTATACTATTTTGACATGTGTTTGCCAATGGGCTGCTCCATCTCCTGCCGCTACTTCGAAATGTTCAGTTGTTTTTTGGAATGGGTTGTGCAGACGAAGACGGGCAATCCATCGGTCATCCACTACTTAGATGATTTTTTTGTTCATCGACCAGACTAATACAGCTACGTGTCTATACACTTTGGATTCATTCAGTTTTTTTTATGTCCTTCGTTGGTGTACCCTTGGCCGAAGAAAAGACAGAAGGCCCGATTTCATGCTTATCATTTTTGGGCATTAAAATAGAAACGAGCAGCATGGTGCTCAGCCTACCGGCTGACAAGTTAGTTAGATTGCACTTGGCTTTGCAAAAAGGTATTGAATCATCCAAAATTACTTTGATAGATCTGCAATCATTACTAGGCCAGCTGGCTTTTGCTTGTAGTTTATTCCCCATAGTTAGGTTATTCTCCCGTAGATTAGCCACGGCGTCCGCTGGCGTCAGGAAGCCACATAATTTTACACATAATTTTATTAGATTGGCCAAAGTACAAATGCTGACCTACAATTGCACACGAATGCCGCGGGCCCATTTGCTAACTTGCTAATTGTCCTCTCATCTCTTTTAGGTGTTCGTAGACCGTCAGTCTGGTTGGTCGGTCATTCCTATATTTACTGGGTGGCCCAGAGGGCCTCTTACTGCCCGTGCGGCCTGAACTTGGGTTTCACACAAGCTGACGTCTTATGGAGAGGTGTTAGGGTTTTAAAATGGTTGCAGGTCCTCTCAGAGGTTGTTGCAGTCAGTAAATGGACACAGTCACCTACAGTATTGGTCATCCACGCGGGTGGTAATGATCTCTGCTCCACTAGAGTTGCAGGATTGCGCTCGATCATACATTCAGATTTCGATCGATTCTCTGCCTTTTTTTCGGACCTAGTAGTCGTGTGGTCCGAAGTAGTCCCAAGGGTTTTAAGGAAAGGCTCTAGAAACCATGCATCTCTCGAGAGGACGAGGCGACTACTTAATGTTAGGATTTCCAGACATTTTAGGACTAACGGCGGCGTGGTTATCTGGCACCGACAATTAGAGGGAGACAACAAACCATTGATGTTACAGGACGGTGTCCATTTAAACGACATAGGTTTGGATATCTTTCTTTCTGGCCTGCAGGATGCCATTGAGCAGGCGTTGTTCATCCTTTTAGGTGGGGGTCGGAGCTCGGAGTAGGTATACACCCGGCTCCGCTGGCGTTATTGATAGGACCTTCATTCCGTCGGTCAATGGTATTGTAATTCAGGTCATCTGTCAGACCAACAAGGACATGCCCACCGTGCCCACATTCATCAAAAAATTAATACAGTGTTGAAATAATTAACGGACGAGGTTCTTCTTAATGAAAATAAAGCTGTGGCCTACCCCCACTTATTTTACCCACAAATATGTCTCCGGGTTTTATTTATGTAATATTTGGCATTACACTCAGAAGAGTTTCAAGTGACTGCAGTCAGCTGTAACAAAGCCCTGACATCCACAGGGCTTACATAAAAAAAAAGATTCGGTCAATTGTTAAAACATATACCAAAAGCCAGAATATTTTTCTAATGCTGGAATAGGTTTCTTATGGTTAGATCAGATCATGTAGTCACCAAAATCATACTTTGGAATGGTCAAATTGTCATTCTGTTCTTGGTTATCTTTACATTAGATTCTCATTCAGTTATTTTCATACAGTATATTATGATGATACTTTGCCCTCGGGTCTTTTTCACTCATAGTTGGGCACTGGCAATAGTGGCACAGCTGAGATCTGCATCACCATTAGGCTATGTTCACACAGGATAGTTATGCTGCATAAAATTATGCATTGTATCCATCCTAAAACCCGCAGGGAATTCCAGCTCGAAAATTTGCACTGAATTGTGGTGCAGTTTTTTTAGGCGGAATTTCCGCTGCGGAAAACAGTGCTGCAGCAGTCACATGGCAAGAAATGTCATCCTAGGAGGCCGGGCTGCACGGAGAACAGAGGAACGCGTCACTATGACAATGTCCAAGGGGTAAGAATTAATTTTATTACATTTCTTTTTAAAAATCTTTATTTCAGATTTTTGCGACAGAATTGCTTTCGTTGCAGCAAAATAGCAGCGGTTCCGGAGCATAAATTTACATGCTGCCGTTTATAAAACCACACAGCATGTTAGTTTACGGATAGTTTCTCAGATGATTTTCTCCAGTGTGTGGATGAGATTTGTCAGATCTCATCCACTCTGCTACTACTGTAATAGGCTGCAGATTTTCCGCAATGAAATCTGTTGTGGAAAATCCGCAGTGTTAACGCTGCGTGTGAATATACCCTTACACCAAAAATCACAGCATTGTGGATTTTTGGCATTTGATATAAAAGAGGAAAAATGCCACATTTTGGAGCACGCTGCGATTTAAACAAAAATCCATCAAAAAATTTTTATAACATGAATGGAAAAGAAAATACAGGTAAAGAAAATAATGCTCTGAAAACACCCAAAAAAGAACACTTTTTGTGTGTTATCAATCCATTGAAGCAGAACTTACATCTGAATGCCCAAAAAATACCCCCCTGTAAACTCTAGCGATAACATTACCATTTATGAGAAGCGTCATCATGAAAATTCCTGTATTCCAATAGCGCGGCATTTCAATGGTTATGTGTAATCCAGTATATCCAGGAGAAGAGGCTTTGCTGTAAACTAAGTGCTATATCCCTGTTCACAGCACCGTCAGTCCCTTGTAATGTCCCTGCTCCTCATCTGTCTTCACATAAAATAAATCTTCTTCCTATCTGCAGACAGTTCCTCCATGTATCCCAGGGCAGATTTTAGGGTGCACCAGCACTATATATATATAAAAGTCCCTATATATAAGTCTAGTCTTCTCTCTGTCTGTCTACGGGATCCTTCCTGCTCAGTGCCCTCTTTAGTTCTGTGTACATTTAGGGGAAGTGACTTAAAAAGGGGGGTGTAAGTGTGTGAGCGAAGGCATACTCAGGATACAGAAATGATGAGATATAGGAGGTGTGTAAGCAAAGAGGAAAAAGGGGAGGAGAAACATAAAAGTGTTGCATAGAAAAAAGTACAACAAAAATAGAAAGTAACATGGCATATTATATGAATACAAGATCAGCCTGGCAGCATAACAAATAACTACTGAGCTGGGTAGTGTTCGAGTCACGCAGGGCATCCAAGATTTTAAATGCACACAATGGTAATAGTTTGTTGTTTTTTGTTCAGTCCATGATCCCATCAGATTATAGCAGCGCTAAATCTAAAAGACAGCGGTTTATAAAAGTGTAAGGCTATATTCACACAGGGTGGATATGTTGCGTAAAAGAACACAGCGTATCCTCCCTAGGCGCCGAGGGGAATCCAGGCCGAAAAACCACACCAAATTGTGGTGCAGTTTTTCGGACCGAATGTTCGCTGCGGAAGACTGCACATAGAAAAAAAAGTTAAATTCTTACGTAGCCATGGCGACGCGTCCCTCCAACCAATGTTCCCTCTAAGTCTTGGCAGCTCCTGAGCGGGGCAGTTAGGGAGCAGGGCAAGTCTCCATCATGGGTGGGCGATCTGATGACCAAAAGTAATACCCCTAGTAAACGCTAAGATAGCGACTAAATAAAAGAATAAGAAAACTTATTTTAAATTAGTTTTAATTACTGTTTTAAATACTATAATATTACAAGTCCAGCAGTAAAATAGACAGTTCTAAACAACAATTATAGGCATCAATGAAAGAATCCCTCATTACACCACTGTCCCTATAGATAGCGCCACACAGACCCCTGTAGATAGTGCCACACAGACCCCCTGTAGATAGTGCCACACAGACCCCCTGTAGATAGCGTCACACACAGGCCTTGTAGATAGCATCACACATACCCCTATTGATAGTGCCACACACATCCCCCTGTAGAGAGCATCACACACAGCCCTACCTATAGATAGCGCCACACAGCTCCCCTGTAGAGAGCACCACACACACCACCAGTGGATAGCGCCACACCCCCGTAGATAGCGCCACACACAGCCCCCCTCTAGATAGCACCACACACAGCCCCCCGTAGATAGCATCACACACAGCCCTCTATAGATAGCGCTACACAGCCACCCTGTAGTTAGTGCCACACACAGACCCCTTGTAGATAGCGCCGCACACACAGACCCCCACATAGCCCTCCCCCTCTTGTAAATAGTGCCAGACAGCCCCCTTTGTATATACTGCCACACTGCCCCCACTTGTATATAGTATCACATAGCCCCCGGACATGTAAATAGTGCCACATAGTCCCCCTTGCATATAGTACCACACAGCCCCCTTGTATATAGTGCCACACAGCCCACCTCTTGTAAATAGTGCCACACAGCCACCCTCTTGTAAATAGTGCCACATCCCCTCTTGTATATAGTGCCGCACAGCCCCCCTTGTATATAGAGCGACACAGCCCCCCTTGTATATAGTGCCACACAGCCCTGCCCTTGTATATAGTGCCACACAGCCCCCATTGTATATAGTGCCACACAGCCCCCCTTGTATATAGTGCCACACAGCCCCCATTGTATATAGTGCCACACAGTCCTCCCCTTGTATATAGTGCCACACAGCCCCCATTGTATATAGTGCCACACAGCCCCCCTTGTGTATATAGTGCCACACAGCCCTTGTATATATAGTGCCACACAGCCCCCCCTTGTATATAGTGCCACACTGCTCCCCCTTGTATATAGTGCCACACTGCTCCCCCTTGTATATAGTGCCACACTGCTCCCCCTTGTATATAGTGCCACACAGCCCCCCATTGTATATAGTGCCACACAGCCCTCCCCTTGTATATAGTGCCACACAGCCCCCCTC
Organism: Rhinoderma darwinii; assembly: GCF_050947455.1. NCBI lineage: Eukaryota > Metazoa > Chordata > Amphibia > Anura > Rhinodermatidae > Rhinoderma > Rhinoderma darwinii. Next base: position 373,476,211 of record NC_134689.1, read on the forward strand.
TCCTTTATATAGTGCCACATTGCTCCTTCCCTTGTATATAGTGCCACACAGCCCTCCCCTTTTCTATAGTGCCACACAGCCCTCCCCTTTTCTATAGTGCCACACAGCCCTCCCCTTGTATATAGTGCCACCCAGCCCCCCTTTTATATAGTGCCACACAGCCCTCCTCTCTTGTATATAGAGCCACACAGATCCCCCCCCTTCTAAATAGTACTACACAGCAATCCCCCCGTGTATATAGCGTTGGCAAATGCTCTGACCGGGGATTCCTGAAGAAGCCCCTGACGTCACTGTCTATATATGGACAGTGATGTCAGAAGCTGCAAAATCGGAGTCCCCAGTGTCTGGAGCGGTCTGGCCGGGGACTCTGACCCTGGGAAAGAAACTGACGTCACTGTCTAAATATGGACAGCGATGTCAGGAGCTTCCCCAGGGCCAAAGTCCGATGTCATGAGCTTTTCGACAGATACGTTTAATATATACATGTAACGGATGCCATACAGTGGCATCCGTAACGCACAGGCTCCCATGTTAAAAAATCCATATACCCTCTTTTTGTCTCTGTCGGGCTAATGAAGCCCTATGATCACGCTTATCGTGTATATCAGGATTTCGGGAGCATTGCCGACGTACATGATAAATGTAGGGCACAAACATGATGTGAAGAGGGCCTTACAGTAGGGATGGCAGACTGATTTCAGCCTTCTCAAAGTTGCTTGGTATGGGATAGGCAAAGCAGGCAACAAATTTCAGTCAGAATATAAAATTATAAACTTTCCTGGGTTCTTCTTTAAGGTAAGAATGTGAATATAGGTTACCTGGGAGTGGAACATTAAGTTTTTGTATGATCCCCCCCATAGGGAATTTCTGTCATAGAGGGAAGCCGGACATCTCCAGGCTGAGCATAGATAAATAATTTAGCCAGTAGGATTCATAATAATCTTGTACAATGATAATCTATTACTGACAGAAAATCTGTTGCATCAATATGAAAAATTCTCTCTGGAGATTATTATCATTGTGGCATATAAAGATAATCGTGTGAATTTCCTGTTTTGTATCGTCTTGTTGTATGATCAGAACTAAAAATCTGTGCACATAAATTGTGTACTGACATTTTCTCATCAAATAATATTGTAATCTATATCGGTTCTCTGGTAAATTTTTGTATCAATTTAAAACGTAAGATATAAGAAAAGCAGTGGCCTGGACTGCTGCGTGGCTTAGGAGAGGGTCACATGACTTAGGAGGATGCTGAGGCTGAGTCAGGTAGATAGTAGGGCTGAAAGAAATGGTGGGTCTTAGATTGGTGAGGAGGCAGGATCTTTACTCAGCAGTTGTGATAGTGGAGCAGCACCCGTGTGGTCAAACAGCCAGCGGATGGTGATTTTGATACCATGTGACAAGATCACTTGTTCTTATCCGAGCAGCAGGGGCCTCAGCGGCTCCAGGCCCAACTAAATCGCATGGAGAGAGGGGTGGTGGGAAAGGCAGCACACTGGCATCTTCCAGGTGCTCTAGGAGGTCTATGCTTTGATGTTATACCCTGGGCTAGGCACTGTAAACGGGGTAGAGCTGCAGTCTGTGCCCTGCATCCTTGGAGGCGGAGAAGAAAGATGCTGGGTCCCCCTCTACAACAATGCCACAGAGCATCTGCTGCCTTCACATGCGGATGGCCAGTTGGCAGGGCCGTGCCGCTGGAAACACTTATGGCTTCAATATGATAAGCAATTCCGACAGAGGAAGGCAGTGCAGACAAGCTTGAGATGAGACCACAAGTATACTACCTTGTGGATACGTTTGATAGCTGACTCGAGGACGCATTTGCAGCCCCTTCTGGAGAATGTTGGGAGTTCCGCCACAGCTGCAGGGCACTTGGTGGGACCCAGTAAGCATTGCTGTTGGCGCTATAATAAACGTGTCGGTTTGGGTCTTCCTGCGGATTTAAGCATGAGTGCTCTGAATGCGGGGCATAGCTACTCCAAGGGGAAAGTTAGGTTAGGCTTAAGCACTACGGAAAGACACTGGTGAGAGTCCAGCAGATGCTGCCGTACTTAAGCAAATATTCTGATAGAGAAGCGGCTGCATTGTTAAAGGCTGTATTTATGTTTGGTTTTGAGATATCCTCCAAGCTGGATGCGCATGTTTTTCACCCGAGGAATTTGAAATCGGCTCATTTGCACACGACGGTGGTTACAGATAAATTGAGCAAGGAGGTAGTGTTTGGGGGGGATGGAAGATTCATTTTCCAAATCCCCTTGACCTCACTTGCGGATTATTCCATTAGGAGTCATCCCGAAGAAAGAGCCCAACAAGTTCAGACTGATACATAATAAATAGTATCCGGAAGGGGTGTTGGTAAATGGTGTAGTCAGCCCGGGTCTAGCCTCAGTTTCCTATGTGTCCTTTGACAGGGAAGTTGAATCCGCATTTCGTTTATTGCTGGTTCTATTTATTGAGTTGCGAGTAGGAAAATAGTTTTTACACTACATAGATTGTTGCTTACCCATGGGGCGTTCGATTTTTTTGTTCTTACTTTGAAAAAATTAGTACGTATTGTTGAATGGGTAGTAAAGAAGGAGTCGGGTCTGGACTCCGTCCTACACTATCTGGATGATTTCCTATGTATTGGCCCCTTGGGACAGTCTGTATGTGTTCGGTTTTGCTTAGAACCGTTAAATAGGTTGCCTGCAAGTTCGGTATCCCGTTAGCTCCCGAGAACTACGGTTTTGAAATTCTTGGGTATTGAGTTGGATTCAGGAGTAATACAGTGTTGGTTGCCAGCAAACAAGCTTCAGAACTTGAAAGAGTGTGTGCAGAAAGCAGTGTTGGTTAAGAAGTCACGCTTGCGCCAGCTGCAAACATTGCTGGGCAAGTTTAACTTTGCGAGCAGAATTTTGTCCATGGGCCGTGTTTTATCTCAGCGGTTAGCGCAAGCGACGACAGGTGTGTCTCGACAATTGCAGTGAAATTAAATCTCAGTACATAAATATAGCCCCAGATCCAAGCTCAGTACATGAGTGACATCATCGCGCCGCTAGCATCATTGAAAGGCGCTGATTGGCAGGGCAGAATGACGCCCCATCAATCAGCGTCATACTCAATCAAGTCATTTTGCCCCGCCAATCAGCCTCATTGTAAGGCGCTGAATGGTCGGGCACGGAATGGGCACGGCCATTCAGCGCTAATGTATCTATTTGTACCTGCGTGCTATAGACGCAGGTACAATTACTGCAAGAGGGGGTGGCTGCCGCTAGCAATGGGGCCTCCTCCAGGGGTAGCGACGCCACTGGGCATGAGGGCCCGTGCCCTCCAGCCCATAAATGTTAGAGGCCGGGCAGCACGGGCTCCGTAGTGGCGTCACTACTGCTGTAGCAGCCATAACGGCTGCTAGAGGCGCCACCGGGCATGGGGGGCCGTGTCGGCGGGTGGCACGGGCCCCTTCATGCCGCGGGCCACGTACCAGCCACTACGGCTGCTACAGCGGTAGTTACGCCACTGGACTCGTCTATATGGGGCAGCATTTGTATTAGTGTTCTTTGGAGCCTCCCACATTAGCGAACCCGTGAGTAGGAAAGCTAGCAGTTTGGGGACATGTCTTTCAGTGGTGGTTTGGTGCCTAATTGATTGCGTAAATCCAAGACTGATGTTGTGGCAAAGGCTGTGGGTAGAATTATTGGGATTGGATAAATGCCCGGCATGGTGGTTGTCTGAATTACTGTCGGTACGCGGAGTGTTCCTTGGATCCTTTTTGATGCATGATAATAGGATGACGTATATGAAGATAGAGCTCCAGACATATTCGCTCCAGCGAGAAATAATGTAAACGCACACTTACCTCCTGTAATGTTTCCAAGACATTTTTATTTACAGTGAAAAACTGTATTTTCTATTCACATTTTATAGCAATCAATTGATGTGGAATTTAGGGCTATTTGTTTCACCTAAATGTACACAACCTTGGCAGCAGAGTGCCTACTTTATCCAAATAAATGCTTAGTACTTTCTTAAATCTATCTAAATCTTCTTCTAACTAAGGATATGTTCACACAGAAAGTCTGTGTAATTTCTGATTTCTGTCGCGGATTGGCTAGCAGATCTCCATGCAGATTAGCCCCATTGTAATTCAATTACTCTAATCTGTGGCTTTCAGCGTGGAATCCACAGCAACAATGAACATGCTGTGGATTTTAAAATACATTATTTACATGCATTGCCGGCAGAATATAAGAGGATTCTGTGAGGATATAGGCGCAGAATTCGGCTTTAATTCATTTAATAAAGCCTAGGACTAATAGGGAATTTTCTCCTGTCTGCAATTTGTTGTAAATTTATCATACAGCACGCACCACTTAGATACATTTGTCAGTCTTGAAGGCACAAAATCTGTCAAATGTGTCAATGAAAATGATCGGACTAGAGTCCAAAATGTTTGAATAGATGGACAGGACCATAAGCAGTGATCTATATCCCCATCAGCTTGACCACACTTAGTACAGACTGGTAAGGGGTATAAACGTCAATAAATCCCCTATGAGGAGAAATATAAGACCTATGTACAATACGTAACACCATTTCTGTATATCTAGCAGATGGCAACGTTTTGTTAGGGTATGTGCACACACACTAATTACGTCCGTAATTGACGGACGTATTTCGGCCGCAAGTCCCGGACCGAACTCAGTGCAGGGAGCCGGGCTCCTAGCATCATAGTTATGTACGATGCTAGGAGTCCCTGCCTCTCTGCAGGACAACTGTCCCGTACTGTAATCATGTTTTCAGTACGGGACAGTAGTTCCACGGAGAGGCAGGGGCTCCTAGCATCGTACATAACTATGATGCTAGGAGCCCGGCTCCCTGCACTGTGTTCGGTCCGATACTTGCGGCCGAAATACGTCCGTCAATTACGAACGTAATTAGTGTGTGTGCACATACCCTTAGAGTAGTTCAAGGCTTGTAGAATAGTACTAATGTTCATAGAGGGGATGGCTGTCAACCAGTCTATCATTCCAGTTGTTTGTTGGCGATAGTCTAGTTCGGGAAGAAACATTTTATATATTTGTGAAATATATCCCCGGGAGGATGAGGAGTTCAGAAGTAGTTTGAGTAAGATTGGGTTCCATTCCTCCAGGGAGAGTTTCAATGAAATAGCATTAACATAACTCTTGGCCTGGTAGTATATAAATGGTACGTGTAATGAGGAGTAGCGTTTTTTTAAAGGAGAGGGGAAATATCTACTTTTCTAAGCATAACAAACATTGACAGTATGCACAGCATTAGACAGATATAAACTTTGCCCAGCATTAGACAGATATAAACTATGCCCTGCATTAAACTCATTTATACTGTTCCCAACATTAGAAATATATAAACTATGCCCAGCATTGGACTCATATAAACGTTGCCTAGCATTAGACTCATATATATGAACAGCTAGAATCAGGGGCATAACTAGGAAAGACTGGGCCCCATAGCAAACTTTTGACTGGGTGTCACACAACCCCCACTTGTAGATAGTGCCTTTTTTACAGCCCCCCCTCTAGATAACGCCATACAGCCCCCACTGTAGATAACGCCATACAGCCCCCTCTGTAGATAACTCCATACAGCCCCCTCTGTAGATAACGCCATACAGCCCCCACTGTAGAGAACAGATATCTACAAAGGGGGCTGTATGGCGTTATCTACAGGGGGGGGGGGCTGTATGGTATTATCTACAGGGGGGCTGTATGGCATTATCTACAGGGGGGGCTGTATGGCATTCTCTACACGGGGGGGGCTGTATGGCGTTCTCTACAGGGGGGGCTGTATGGCAATCTCTACAGAGGGGGCTGTATGGCGTTCTCTACAGAGGGGGCTGTATGGAGTTATCTACAGGGGGGCTGTATAGCGTTACCTACAGGGGGGCTGTATGGCGTTATCTATAGGGGGGCTTTATGGCGTTATCTACAGTGGGGGCTGTATGGCGTTCTCTACAGTGGGGGCTGTATGGCGTTATCTACAGAGGGGGCTATATGGCGCTAACGCCATACAGCCCCCACTGTAGAGAACGCCATACAGCCCCCCTGTAGGTAACGCTATACAGCCCCCCTCTGTAGGTAACGCTATACAGCCACCCCCCCTGTACGTAACGCTATACAACCCCCCCTGTAGGTATTGCTATACAGCCCCCCTGTAGGTAACGCCATGCAGCCCCAGCCCCCCAAAAACATCCGACCTACAGTGTGTTCTACAAAAGACATGTATCCCCTATCCACAGGATAGGAGATACATGTGTGATCGCTGCAGCGATAGGTAGAACGGGGGACCGAAAGTCCCCCAAAGTTCTCCATGACTAACCTCTGACTTCCGGCGTCTGCGCAGCTCAATAAAAATTAAAGGAGCGCTGGTCACGCATGCGCACAAGCGCGACCGGCGCTCCATTCATTTCTACGGAGCTGCCGACACAGACCCCGGAAGTCCGATGTTTGTGATGGAGAACTTCAGGGGACTTTCAGTCCCCCGTTATCCCTATCAATGCCAGCGATCACACATGTATCCCTTGTCCTGTGGAGATCCTGTGGAGAGGGGGGGGGGATACATGTCTTTTGTTTAATGGCAGAGCGGGGAGATGCCTCCCTGCTCTGCCGTAGTGTTCAGTGGCGTCCCGCTGTAGGCTCCATAGCGGCTGCTAGCGGATCCTCCGGCCATGGTGGGGGCCCGTGCCGACGGGCGACACGGGCCCCCTCATGCCGCGGGCCCCGTAGCAGCCGCTACAGCTGCTACAGCGGTAGTTACGCCACTGGCTAGAATGCCAAAGGTCTGCAATGCTGTAATTGCTGCAAATGGAGCATTGTTTGACGAAAGCAAAGTTTGAAGGAGAAAATTATTATTTCAAATAAAAATCATTATTTCTAACCTTGTCAATGTCCTGACTATATTTTCTAGTCATTTTGCAACTCATTTGATAAATATAAGTGTGAGTTTTCATGGAAAACACAAAATTGTCCGGGTGACCCCAAACTTTTGAACGGTAGTGTGTGTGTATATATATATATATATATATATATAGTGCCAAGAATTCGACTCATATATACTGTGCCCAGCATTAGACTCATTTATACTGTGCACAGCATTAGACTCATATATACTGTGCCCAATAGTTGACTCGTATATCTTGTGCCCAGCATTAAACCCATATATACTATGCCAGAATTAGACTCATATATATGTGCCGAGTTTTAGACTCAAATATACTGTGCCTAGCGTTGGAGTATTCCATCTTATAGGATTTTTCAATTATCCACTAGATCGGTGTTAAATGCTAGATCGGTGGGGCTCTAACCACTGGGACCACCACCAATCGCTAATACATCGGCTAGGAGGAGTTTGAATGGAGTGGAGGCCTGGCATATGCGGTGCTTCTCCATTCAAAGTCTATGGGGCTGACGGAAACAGGATGGAGTCTTATTTACTAAACTGATAAGATTTTGGCAGAACATACACTACATTGATTTTTGCTGTGACGTGATTACTAAACAGGATCTGACCTGCCCTAATAGAACATATGGATGTGATAGGCGCCGATAGGCTCTCATCTCTATTAGCCAGATTGTAGGGGCTCTGGAAAAATAGCGCTTTTGAGGAGTTGTCCATCGACCATGGACTCAACACGCTTCTGCAAAGGAAATGTGGACGCATCAGGAACTTATTTCCAGGGGGACTGCTTTAGGTAAGGTATCTGTCCTAGATGGGCAACCATAACGTAGTACTAATAAATTAATGGAAATGTGATCGGTAGGAGGATTTAGCTTGATGCCTGGCGTTCAATGTGAAACAACTACTGTGATGAATATACAACACCGAAAATATTTATTTATTACTGCACCACATCGAGAAGCATCTACTGACCCTTTATAAAAAAGGTTATTTTAGTGACATATGTACAAAATATCAGAACATTTTACAGAACAACATACAAAAACAACAACATCTAATGTACAGTATATTATGCAATATTGAAACAGTTCTAGTGACCTCTGTCCTAATAGAAAAAAGATGTTGGCCCATGCACAATACAGAAAGCCTTCAGATGACCAATATACAGTTGTGAACATGTACAAGATATACAAATAAAGAAAAGATAAAACCAATAATACACAAAAAAAGTTATCCCTCGTAAGGCCTCATCTTAAATATGGGGATCAGTTATGGGCACCTTACTGTAAAAAAAAATATAGGTGAGCTGGGGAACGTTGAAAGGTGAACAACTAGATTAGCTGACTAGAAGGCATAATTTGCTAGTTCCATTATCAATAACCTTAGAATACCAGACCACATGAAGTAGAAATTGCAAAACAATCCTAAAATCTAAAAAAAATAATACATTTTTTTTTCTAATGACTGGTGGACTTGCAAGTTAAAAGTGATGAGGAGCTAATTCGATCTTGGGAAATGTTCCAACTGTCCCGGAGGGATCAACAAGGAATAGATTTCCCCTATAATGCAAAATGGGCCGCAATCACCCGGAAGGGGACGGGGGAGTGGGTGTCTTGCTTTGGATCACATAGTTAGGTCTGAGAAAGGGAAATCTTGTTAGACATGTCTCTTCCATTATGTATTATAAATAAAGTAATACTTAGTAAATTACATCAGTGTCCTCTGTTCTTCGTACATCATCTCACAAGTGAATGTTCATGGATTTTATGTAGAAGGGCTCTTCATATTTGGAGTTTCCACTTTCTAAATTAATTTACTACTTGGAATATAAAGCTATGGAATTTGTACTGCTCTTGGGAAATCATGAAGTATGAACTTTATGTGGGAGAATTGAATTTTTTTTGCACGGGATGCGTAGTGGAAAAAAGATTTCCCTTTGATGGTGGAAATGATGAAGTTAGCCTTTGGAACTGAGAAACACCGCTAAAAATGGGCCTGCTCCATGAAATATCTCATCGTGAATCTGCTCTGTGTAAGGAAATATTGGGGATAATTTTTCAACCTTTCTATGCCAGTATTCAGGCCTAGAAAAGCTGCAAAATATCCCAAAGTTGCAATTTGCCTTTTTGCACCACACTCGCCACTTTTGTGGAAAAGGGGTGTGGTTTCTGAAAAGGGGCAGGACCACAGCAGCCCGAGAAATTTATTATAATTTACTCCAGCAATCTGGTGTAAATTAGTGGAAATCTATGCCAGCTCCTAGCTGGAATAGATTTTACTCTATGGGGCGTAGAAAGGTACGTAGAGCCCATATATTGACCACTCCCATCAGACGACCTCCTTGCCTCCCCATTACACAGTTAAATATAAATAAAATAAAGAAAAATAATTATAATGCTCATCTCACCGCTCCTCTTCTCCACTCCAGGTCTCCTCAGCATGGTGCGGCTCATCCAACGTACTGCCGATAAGCAGCACTGATGACGTTGAATTGCTGCATCGTATATAAGGCCCTGAGGCTGCTCTTGTATGAGCCACACTGGAATGTTGAGGGAGCCAGGGGGGAGAAGAGGAGCGGTGAGGTATCTGGTTTTTATTTTATAGCTGATGTGGGGGGAATGGATGGCGGATTGTGCATGGCAGTGGTCGTTGCGCCACATTTATTAGGAGGCTTTTACCTCTTAATAAATGTGACGCAGCTTACTCCAACTATGCTATTAAAACTGGTGTATGAAACACCATGACTAAGGTATGTTTGATGTTTTGCTGTCTATGACCTCCCACCAGTAACCCAAATAAGGGACCACAACCTGAAATTGGTGTAATGGCCACAGCAGCCATTTATTAAATACACAAAATATTCAAATGCAATCAATAACATAACCATAATATAAAAACATTTTATAAATAAACATCCTGCACTATTCTGCAAACATTCCCCTGTTAAAGGATCATTGAAGGCACTTCAAGAATTATATTTTCACTCCATCCTTTCCTTGTCAGGTCCGGAAACTTATTGCCCTACAGCTGTACTGCACCTGACCCGAGGGCACCAACCATCTCCAAGACCTTATCCTTCCTGGGGACCCTACCCATCAGGAATGTATAAAACAAGCTGGGTAACCACTTCCAGCCCCTACAATACTACCCAGGGTTAAATGCCCCGAGTACTTTCTTTTTCCAATAATCTTTTATGTTGTTCTCCTTCTTCCCAATACGTGCCTCCAAAGACCCCTCCTCCTATCGCAAACGCTACTGTGACAACTCACAAGCCTAAATACATCAACCCAATCAAAAAGAAAAGGGAGGGAGGGCGGGAAACTTTCACCTCCTGTTGTCCGGCAGGAAAGAGGGCTGCCTCTATCCCACCAGGGCTTATATGTACCATATTCCTCCCCTAACTTGAAGATCCATCCCTAAGCCAAACCCCTTCTGACTTAACCATTTATCCCCATTTAAACTTGCATATAAATATTTAGCTATGCCCAAACCACCTTGTCATGCACTCTCTTCATTACGTCTGCGCCTTCATTACGTTGGGCTTACTGTATTAATAAATTTCCCCCACTTAATTCCAAGTGCATATCTAGAAATAGTGTAATGATAGTAATAGCCCAGTATACTTTTGTCCAGGAACTCCACAGATGCTGCTGTCCTGGTCTGTAGACACAATCAGACATTCAGAAAAACTAAAAGGACTAATATGACACCTGTACACTTATATGGGGCGGAGAAATATAAATTACAGAACATTTATTTCCCATCGATTTATGTACCGTAGAACTAAAATATTCTGCAGCACTTTACACTGATCTTTCATCATCAATCCCTGTACCCAGTGGGCTCACAATCTAATCTGCTTACCTTACACACACTATTACCAAGTTTGTTTTTGGAGTGTGTGAGGAAACCAATGCAAATACTAGGAAAACTCCCAATTTTGTATTTTTTTTTTTAGGGCTTTTCTTATTATTTGTTATTGGGGCTGGATATATTTTTATATTGTAGGTCTTGGGGGAAAAGGTCAGATACAAGAAAATAAATGTTCTCATGTTCTGTTTTAAGGCAGTTGGTTTACCCTAAAAAAGAAATCTCTTATTCTCTTAGGTCTCATTCAGACAAGCGTAAAACTCGTCCGTGTGCTGTGCGTTATATAAAATATGTGTACATTGTGTAATGTATGACGTCACTATAGCACTGAGAACACCCTATATCAGTTAAATATGTATCTCCCTCCCTTAGATTTAGAAGCAGCCTCCGTACATGGATGTAAATAGGGCCGGGGTAAAATAGTAAAAAAAATTGGTGGCCGGCAGTAATTATTGTATGTTTGGAGTAATGTACATTTTGCGGGATAAGAACATATTAGGCCTTATCCCGACGGCAGTGTTTGGTGTGTGATATACGGATCACGTGTCGGGCGTATTTCCTGGACAGACCACAGTTCAGGGAGTTGAGCTCCTAGCATCATGGTTATCTATAATGCTAGGAGTCCCTGCCTCCTCACAGAAATACTGTCGCATACTGTAATCATGTTTTTAGTATGGAACAATATTTCCACGTTGACGCACGGATTCCTGAACTATGGTAGGTCCAAGAAATACTGCTGACGCACGGTCCGTTTATCACGCACCGAACATGGCCGTCTGAATAAGACCTTATTGTCTGAGCATTTGATACCCATGCAAAATGTGATTGTGTCATGCTTTTTTAATATTAATTTTTTTATTTAAATTTTTTTGTTTTCATTTTTTAAACAATTTACTTTATTTATTTAACAATGTAATTATTTTATACGATTGGGGCTCAGGTTAGTAGGGAACACATTAGCTTTGTGTTCCCTGCTGTCCCTATGTAAAGATAATTGATAATAGTGATCTAATAATATTAGCCTATTAGATGATAGTTAACATTGTTACGCGTCTTCTCTGCATGTCCCTAAGCCCCCTCTGCAAAGGCAATGCCCTATCCCTAGCAATTGCCTGAATACAGAAGCATTTAGGGACACAGCGCCCAATATAGTAGTCGTGTTTAGGTGTTTTCCTGACAGGGAACTGTTTTTTTCCCATTCCCAGTCACAGTGCAGGATTGAGCTGCCAGTGTGACAGCAAGGGTGAGGATCCTGATGATGGCACAGCGCCATTACAGGCAGCACTAAAAGTATTGGGCTAATGAAAAAGTGACTAAGCACGTGGGAAAGAGTTAACAAAAAATAATGGGGTATTACCAAAATCATAGATTATCACCTATCCAAAATAAACTATGATTCAAAATAGAAATTAGGAGAGAAAACTTTAAAACATAAAAAAAAAGGCTCCAGGTCAGATCCGGAAATTCCATTGTATGTGAACTTAACCCATATTTGATATTGTGCCCACATCCTAAGGGCAGTGCTAGACAATGGCATGTGAAACATTTGTCTATAATATATATTTAGCTCTTTCTCAGAGCCATGGATTAATAGGGGTTTTCAGGCCACAACAATTTTGACTAGATGATGTAAAAATAAAAGACATTTTGGAAAATACAATTTGCTTTTTTAAGTGCTGGCTAAATGGGTGGATTGTTTTTCAGTGATTTTATATTAACCCCTTAAGGACACGGCCAATTTTGGCCTTGAGGACAGAGCAATTTTTTTACATTTCCCTCTTTGTATCCCGACGCTCATAACTCTTTTATTTTTTGTACGACCTAGTTGTATGAGACTTTGTTTTTTGCGGGACGAGTTGTACTTTATGTAGGTACCATTTTTTGGTACAAATACATTATCGTTTCATTTCTATACATTTTTATTTTGGCGAAAATGCAGAAAAAAAGCAGTTCCCCTGCAGTTTAATATTTTTTTTTTTACACCATACACCGATCATCATAAATAATGTTATACATTTGTTGTACAGGTTGTTACGGTCTGCCTAATAAAAATGAGGCCTCAAAATCGACTATGTGCTCCTTTGCTTCGGAGGCCGGTGCTTCAGTCCCTTACCGCACTAATATTTCTCAAAACTGAAGAACCTGGGCAATAAGTATTGAGTTGAGTTTCTCTGGTAAAACCTTCTGTTTTACAGAAAAAAATGGAATAAAAAGGATTTTCTGACAAAAAAAGGAAATACATAAATTTCACCTTTAAATTCCTGTGAAACACCTAAAGGGATAATAAACTTTCTAAATGCTGCTGTGAATACTTTGAGGGGTCTAGTTGATAAAATAAGGGTGTTTGATAAGGGTTTCTAATATATGGGCCCCTCAAAGCAACTTCAGAACTGAACTGGAACCTAAAAAAATAAATAAATGAGGCAATACTTCGCTTCTTACATTATACTGATAATGAGCCGTGCCCACCCCGAGATGACCCCAGTTTTGACCGTTTGTATAAATGGAGACCCCTATTAGACCGTTCCAGTGCCCGGTTTTCCCAAGCATACACCCCCGAGAAGTGTATTTCTATTGATGAGTCCCTGGTACATTTTAAAGGGAGGGTTCAATTCCGCCAGTACCTGCCGAGTAAGAGGGCAAGGTATGGCGTGAAGATGTATAAGCTGTGCGAGAGTGCATCAGGGTATACCTACAAATTATATATTTTATATTAACCCCTTAAGGACACGGCAAATTTTGGCCTTGAGGACAGAGCAATTTTTTTACATTTCCCTGTAAAGGATCTGCCTGACACAGCTTCTGTGTCGACGCCCGTGGTTACTCACTCTGCACCTGCTCCTAAGTCTGGTCGAGTGACCCCTTCTTCCACCAATCAGTCGGGGAGGCTGAGGAGTGGGAGAGCCTATCACAGCCTGGCCAGACGGAGCTAGCTCCCGCCCTCTGTCTATTTATACCCTCACTTCCTGCTCCTCCTTTGCCTGTGATTCTTTCAGTCTGTTTCCTGGCTCTGCTGCTGCTGCTTACTACTTGTCTTCTGCTTCATATTGACCCTGGCTTGACTGACTATTCTCCTGCTCTGTGTTTTGTACCTCGTCCACTCCTGCTTTGACTCGGCTCGTTCACTATTCTTGTTTCTCACGGGGCGGCTGTGGGCAACAGCCCCATTTCCCTTAGCTTCTGTGTACCCTTGTCTGTTTGTCTGTCGTGCACTTAGTGAGCGTAGGGACCGTCGCCCAGTTGTACGCTGTCGATTAGGATGGGCCGTTGCAAGTAGGCAGGGACTGAGAGGTGGGTAGATTAGGGCTCACCTGTCTGTCTCCCTACCCCGCCATTACATTCCCTCTTTGCATCCCGACGCTCATAACGCTTTTATTTTTTGTACGACGTAGTTGTATGAGACTTTGTTTTTTGCGGGACGAGTTGTACTTTATGTAGGTACCATTTTTTGGTACAAATACATTATCGTTTAATTTCTATACATTTTTATTTTGGCGAAAATGCAGAAAAAAAGCAGTTCCGCTGCAGTTTTAATATATATATTTTTTTTACATTATACACCGATCATCATAAATAATGTTATACATTTGTAGTACAGGTTGTTTCGGTCGTAGCAATACCAAATATGTCTATATTATTTCATGTTTTGGGACTTATATTTTAAAAAGTTTATTTATTATAAAAAATGTGTGTTTCTGTGTATTTGTTTTTACTTTTTATTTATTTATTTATCATAAAAAAATGTTTACATTCATTTCACTTTTTTTTTAATTCCATAAAGGGATTTATCATTTGGATTTTTATTTTGTAACTGTAATGTACTGGCATAGATCTATATGCCAGTACATTAGCCTGTGTACTGATTGTACACAGGCAGTTGTTAGGGCATACCTCAGTATGCCCTCACAGGAAATATGTTCAGACAGCCCTGGGTCCTTCAATGGACCCTGGGCTGTCTGGCCATATGAGTTGTGGGCTTTGATCGCGTCACAGTTATCTTCTGTGACGCGATCAAAGTGCAGTCCCCTCTCCTTGAACGCTGCGATCAGCTTTCATCAACAGCGGAGAGAAGATGTTTTTCTCCTCTCCGCTGTCAGAGCGGGGCCGTGGCTGTGTATTACAGCCATTGCCCCGCTCTCGATCGTGCTAACAGACGGCTGTCACACAGGACGAGTATGCTCGTCCTAATGCGCGAAGTGCTCGCCGCTCAGGACGAGCAAACTCGTCCTGTGTCAGCAACCAGTTAATATAGTTCTTTTTCAGTGATTTTTTTCAATATTGTTTTTAGATCCAACATTCTGCGCTGTTTCATTTTTTAATACATCTTTATAGCAGTCGGAGCTCGATTTTCCTAACATATAGTTAAGTGCTAACATTTTGGCTGCCTGCAGCCACCACTAGAGGGAGGCTAGGAGATTTCTGTATACTGTTTTTTTTATTTATTTCAAGACATAAACAGTATGCGGTAAGCTCTCAGGCTCCCTCTAGTGGTGGAAGCAGGTGACCAAAATGTTATCATTTAATTCAGTTTTCATAGGCAGACCTCTGGACATAGCGTGAACCCACTTTCTCGCAATTGGATTTGGCTTAGGGGTATACCATAGGGCGGAGTTCAAGGTACTTTGCGATTTTCTACTTCAAATGCCCCTCACGGGGATATGGGCTTTGTGCAGGTAATTCACAAGTCACTTGCTTAGAGTACTTTCCAGTAGCCACCACTAACAGCTTGCAGATGGCATTCTGAAGCGAGATACAAAATCAAAAGGTAGACGTGGGGTGTACAAGTCAGGGCTGCCAGAGTTCATTCAGTCAAGGTACACATTTATGAGTCAGGACAGCCAGCAACCAAAAGTTTTCTTGTTCCAATCTATAAGGGTATGTTCACAGAGGGCAGATACAGTGTGCAAAAGCACACAGTGTATCCGCCTTGGGCGCCACAGGGAATTCCGGCTGAAAAACCGCACCAAATTGTGGTGCCGTTTTTCGGCCGGAATGTCTGCCACGGAAAACTGCATGTAAAAAAAAAAAAAGACAGTGATTGGCTGCAGCGGTCACATGGGATTAAATGTCTTCCCAGAGGGATGACCTGGACAAAGAAACCCAGAATTCTGGGTAATTATAAGATTTTTTTTTTCTGAGTTGCAATTTTTGCGGCAGAATTGCAGCTTTTCCCACCGCAAAAATCGCAACATCTGCTATTTGTTGTGGGTTTTACCTCCCCATTAAATTCAATGCGGAAAACCCGCAACAAAAAGAGCAGCGATTATGCAAATACAATTAACATGCTGCAGACAAATAAAAAACGCACCGCAGGTGAATTGCTGAGCATTTTTTCCCACTTATCATTTACGCAGCGTGTTGAAATCTCATCCACTCTGCTGTTACTGTATTTCCGTAACAATTTTTTTGCGGAAAATCCACAGTATTTACACTTCGTGTGAACTAACCCTATTTATCCAGGCAAAAAACTCCTGGAGAACCACCGCACACCAGCAAATCTATACATCTGGTACTCAACCTGTGGTACATGTACCCAAGGGAGTACATGCCATTTCTCTGGTGGACACTCACACTGTGTTTATCTGTAGCACACTGTATAATCATAGCCTTGGGAATACGTTTAGTTTTTTTTGAGTAGGGGGTACTTGGCTTAGGAACGTTGATAAACAATGATCTTTACAATCTGTTTTAGTGTAACGGCAGGGGGTAGGGAGACGGACAAGTGAGCCCTAATCTACCCGCCACTCTGTCCCTGCCTACTTGCAACGACCCGCCCTAGGCGACGGGGTACAACTGGGCGGCGGTCCCTGCGCTCAGTAAGTGCACGACAAACACGACAAACATACAAAGAACACGAGCAAGGAAAAGGGGCCGTTGCCCACGGCAACACCGTGAGCAACCAGAGTGGTGAACGAGCCGAGTCAAGCCAGGAGTGTGCGAGGTACAAAACGAAAAGCAGAAGAGTAGTCGGTAAGCCAGGGTCGGTATGGAGCAGGATCAAAAATAGCAGGAGCTGTAGCTGGGCCAGGAACCACAAGGAAGGAAACAAAAGCAATAACAAGCACCGAGGGACAGGAAGTGCAGGCTTAAATAGACCGAGGGCGGGAGCTAGCTGAGTCTGGCCAGGTTACGATAGGCTCTCCCACTCCTAAGCCTGCCAGCCTGAATGGTGGAAGCAGGAGTCAGTCTCAGGGATGTATTCTCAGGTGCTGACTGATTAGTTCTGGGAGTTAACCCCGCAGTGCCTGGCAGATCCTTTACATTTAGTTTTTTTCTTTGGGCATCTTTGGGCCAAAAGGGCCAAAAGGGTTAGACAACCACACTGCAGTCTCGCTCACATTGAGTTCCGCACATTATAAACATTGCTTGAAGTACAGCAGGGCTCAGTAAACCATACATAAAGTAGTATTTTGCCCACTTCAATGGACAGTTGTAATTCTTTTATTATAGTTTGCCGCTATAACATATTTTTCCGTATATAGTGTAACCAGTGGGGGTCAGCTGAAAGATGCCTCAGAACAAGTATGAATGATTGCAATGAGGCCCCTTCTAGTGATTCGTGGGAAACCTTGGTGATACAAGACAACGTGAAGTCCCAGAATCTGTTATTGCCATTTCATGATTATCAGACAATTGGCAACCGTCTGCATTAGGATCCCAAAACAATAAAACACTGAGAAGCAAACTTATAAAATGGGGACTTTTCTTTCTATCCAATTCCGTTTGCAGTCAGGAAATTCCAGACATGAGAGTCGCAGTCATAATACAGATACACTAGCACTAGAAATTCGGGCATTCACCACAATTCTTGGAAACGTGAAAAACTAGTAGATAAGGGAAAGGTACTTGTTTATGATGGAACCAGCAACTCCAAAGATGTAAGCTGGTATCGTGTCATAGAAATATTTACTGTAGTGTAAGCTAAAGAGCAAGAGATTAGTTGCAGTTTTGTCGTAAAGGGGTATTCCAGCCTAGAATATCACCTATGCTTTGCTGCAGCCATGGGTCCCCTGGGGGTCCCAGCAGTCAGACCTCCACCTATCCAACATTTATCACTTCTCCAGTGAATAAACTAGTTGTCTGACTTTACATGGTATCTGTATATGTGTATGTGTGAAGTTTGCAGTTATATAGGCTCTGAAATTAGCACAACTATTCAGGTTCCTCTTTGACGCCTCGATTCTCCCAGAAAGAGGAAATGGTAATTTTTATGCAATGTTTCCAATGAATTATCTGCACTATAGTATCTGCAGAAGTTGCAAATGACCAGACCCACTCTCACTTTAGACCGCTCAATTTAATCTAATATGTATGTTTATATACAAGACCTATCAGTGATACCCCCAGAAATGCTCTGAAAAGTTTACGGACACCGACAGAACCAGAGCTGTTCAGTACGTTCTTTCATTCTAATTTGCATATAGATATATACGGAGTTAAATACTGACACAAAATACAATACATTTAGCTCCTTATTTTTTTCAGCATGTAGTGTTGTCTTCTGTATTTTCTCAAATGTTGCCGATTAAAATACTGATCCATAGTGCGGATGTCATACAGCTGTCTGATGTGTATGTGAATTACTGATCCGCATTGTTTAGACTCCATTTTTCTTCTATGGGAAGAATGCGGCCATCATGTGACATCTCATGAATTATGCTGCATTTTGAAAAATACAGAATGCATGCTAATATTAAACGGTATAGAAATATAGATGTGTGCATAGCTTTATAGAATAACATTGATTCCTTACACAGGACCTGATCTATTTCATAAGAATGAGAACTTAATAGGTTAAAGACAAAGACTTATCAAAGCTAAACTCTTAGGCTAGGTCTACACAGTTAGGCCCCCTGCACACAGCCGTAGTCATAATCCCGGTCCGTGATTACGTCTACGACCCGCTGCGTACAGTCACCCGCATTTGCATGCCGTGCTCGCACCATAAAGTATGGGAGCATGGTCTGTAAAATAAAAAATAGGACATGTCCTATTTTTTGCGGAGTCTTTCTACGGCCCGGACACTTTCCTGTAAATATAGGGGAAGGTGTCCGTGGGCAATAAAAATGAATATGTCCGTGCTTTGATCTGCAATTACGGTCCGTAATTGCCGATCAAAAATACGGCCATGTGCATGAGGCCTTAGGCTGGGTCTAGACCTATACTTTTGTTTTGCAGTAAGCTTTCAATCGCTGTCTATAGGAATGCATTAGGCTAGAGCTAATAATTGCACTACAAAAAATTGCTGTGATAACACTGTGATAAATCGCTGTCCATAGGAATGCATTGAGTAGCTTGAAAATCTCTTAAAAATCGAATCTTGACAATTCTGTAGCTCTGAAATTCCAGTAAATCTCTTAAAAATCGCTCCAGTCCAGAGATTTGCTAGCAATTTTTCTTTTAAACGCTACATGTTGGGATTTCAGAGCTACACGCTTGTTAGAAGCGGCTTTGAAGAGATTTTCAAGTTACACAATGCATTCCTATAAACAGCGATAGCAGCAATTTTTTTGTAGTGAGATTATTAGCTCTGGCCTAATGCATTCCTATAGTCAGCGATTTAGTTAAGTCTAGATAAGTCTAGCCCCAGCCTTACAACCATTGCACAACTAGGAACGTACAGCGATCTCACTGGCAAAGATTGCCCATAGAGAATTATTGTACAGCAGTAGTATATATGGCATGTAATATATCTAGTATTTCGTCTTCAAATGCAGGATCGTGATATCAAACATGATAGAAGGAAATTATTTTTCTAGTTGTTTTTTTAAAATATTTTTTCCTAACTTAAGTCGCGCTTTGGATCCCTTACTAAGAAGTTCAACCACTTCTTCAGAACTCATCAGTAAGGCCACTTTCGCACAGCCATATTTTGGTCAGGGTTTTGCATAAGTATTTGGAAGGCAAAACCAGAAGTGGATCCAAAACACGGAAGTACAAATTTTTCCATTATGCTTAAAATACTGACATACCACGTGAAAGAGACCTAAGATTGTGCTTTAATGCCACCATAAATTTGTGTAATTTTTGCCGCAATTATTGAAAAAATTGTGGAGAAAATTGCACCATTAGTGTGGGGATGCACTAAGGGAGTAGCACTACTGTTTGTGGGCACTAAGAGGTACCACTACAGTGAGGGGGCACTGTGGGCACATTACTGTAAGGGAGGCACTAAGTGGGCATCATTTCTATGTGTGGGGCACTAAAGGGGCATCCCTATTGTAGGTGGCACTTAGGGGGCATGTTTATTTAAGGGGGCATCCTTACTGTGTCATTGGTTCCAAGGGGGCATTATTACTGTGAGTAGGCACTAAAGGGGCATCATTTCTATGTGGGGGCGCTAAGTAAGCATCCTTAGTATATGGGGCACTAAGGGGAATCTTTACTGTGAGTGGATCATGAAGGGGACATTATTACTCTGAGGGGCATCCTTACTGTGTGATGGGTTCCAAAGGGGGAAATATTACTGTGAGGGGACACTAAGGGGGCATCATCATATGGTGGGTCACTATTACTGTGTGCAACACATAGAGGGCGCACAGTAATAGTGTTGGGACCTATTACTGTTTGTTGCACAAAGGGGGACACTATTAATCTGTGGGGCACTGAGTGTGCACTATCACAGTGTGGGCACTTTCTCTTTGCCACTATTATTTTTGGGGGCACTATCTGTGTGGCACTATAGTTTCTGATCGACTTTTCTCGAAAAGGGGAGCCGTTGGTGTACGGGCCCATAGACTTTCTATTCAGTCCATACACCATTACCTTGGCTTTCCGAAAAAAGATGATCAGAGACAAAGCGGCTCAGCGATCACCAGAGCGCTTCTGCCGCTTTGTTTTAGCAATCAGTGGGGGTCTCAGTGCTCAGACCCCCACCGATCAAAACATCTGACGTGTCACTAAGACATGTCAGAAGTGTTTTGAAAGTTTCGTTACCCTTGAAATTAACTGAAAAAGAGGTAGGATTTGGAGTAATTACAAAGAAGTTCTTTTGAAGGGACAGGAAGTAGGTAATAAGATCGGTATAATAGTGTCAGAGTGAAAAGAGCAAACAGAACAACATAGAAAATGGCAAAATGTTAAAAGTTCAGGGAAATGCCACGAAAAAGAGGAAGAATGATAGTAAGGATGGTCGTGTAATGACATGGTTAACGCACAAGAATCAGTTGTGGTTATTTGCATGATATGAGTTTTGATGCCGTCTAAGGTTGCAATTTCCACAATGAAAAAGGAAATTCAGAGTTATGTGTAAAAGGAAAGAAAGAGTCATTCTGGGGAACTAAAAAGGCCCCAGAGAGAGAGGACAACAGATGGTTCTTGCTGAATCCTCATACCAGAAAAATACAATCTTTACAGAATCAGCTGGTTCTGTCTAAAAATATAATAATGGTGTAAACAGAGTCCAAGATTAATATTTATATAATTTTGATTACTCTCATAATACATAAATGACACACAATACTTTTTTGTTGGTCGTTCATTGTTTTGTGTATTTACCCTGAGCAATTGTTATGATCACTTAGAAATGCTTGAATTGTAACCATAACGGGAACACTTTATTGCCAAAACCATGTTGACACAGCCATGCATTCTCCAGAGACAAGCATTGGTATTAGTATGGATCGTACTGAGGAGCTCTGTGACTTTATATGTCACCTTTGCCTCATGTCAGTTCATGAAATTTTTGATCTGCTAGATTTGCCCAGGTCATCTGTATATGCTATTATTGTGAAATTGAAGCGTCATTAACCAGTTCAGGACCGGGCTATTTTGATCCTTCAGGACTAGGCACCGTTTAGCCATTTTTAGCACGCGTTAGTGAAACGGCTATAACTTTTTTATTTATTGGGCTAGCGACGTGATTTTTGCGATGTTTTTTCTGTAGACAATGCAGGTTTCTTTTTTTTTAATCATTTTTATACACATCCATTTTTCTATTTTAGAATATTTAGGCTTAAAGTTTGAAAAGAATAGTAAAAAAATAAGCTTTTTTACTTCTTAGCTATTTTTTTCTGGTAATAACCTAGTTTTACCCTAAAATAGACCTTTTATTTGTGATCGGCATTGTCTAAAGTAAATTTTAATAAATTACATGTCTATTTTAAGGTAATTGGCTCAGGGCTAGCGTTATGACAATGATTGGTGGGAGAAATGTTTTTTTGGGGGGTGGCCATTTTATGGGTATTTATTATAAATTTTTTTGCACTTTATTTTACTTTTATTTTTTTATTATTATGATCTGTCCCTCAAAGGTCAGAAAAGACCTTTGGGGGATATTATATTTTTTTTACACTATGTTTTTCCACTGTAACTGGGGCTGCACAGCCCTGTTATAGTTATATCATTAATAGGGCTGTGCTGGGTCTAGTAAGACCCAGCAGCAGTCTGCCACTAAAGGCATCCCGGCGATCATGTGACCAGTCACATGATCACCGGGACCAATAGAGACAGTGGTACTGCTGCTGCCTTTATTCATATACACTGCGCTTATTGAGCGCTGTGTAGAAGAGATCAGAGAAGATAGAAGCGGCGAAAGCTGCTTCTATATTCTCCTCAGGGTCCCCGGGAGTCGCTGACTGCCAGAGACCCGCCATTCAGCTGCCCGAACGCTCGGGCAGCAAGCTAAAACCTGCGCCGTAAATAATATATGACGCAGGTTTTAAGGACCCTGACCGCCGGCCATAAATACACAGCCAGCGGTCGTTAAACTGGTAGAACACCAAAACTCCAAGAGCGGGGCCACCGAGTGCTAGAGTACGTGGTGTGTAAAAATCGCCTATTCTTTGTTATATCACTCACTACAGAGTTACAAACTGCCTCTGGAAGTGACATCAGCCCAAGAATTGTGCATCAGGAGATTCATGAAATGGGTTTCCATGTTTTCTGCACACAAACCTAAGATCACTGCACATCCCCTCATGGAAGTTAGGTAAGTAGATTCTATAGCTACAACACTGACGCCCCATACACATGGAGTCCGACAGAGCTTGCATGGCAGTGGCGAGATCTATACAAGCTCCGTGCACTGCCGTACGACCTCCGTGCCAGTGTGTATGAGTACTAAGTAAGATTTGACATTCTGAATTCTAATTGGGCAGGTCCACCAGAAAATTCCATCAGTCCTCTTCTCGTGGGTCTGCCCTGACTTCAGAAACATTCTCCTATCATTGACTGGACATCAGCTCAGACTTCCCGATGGGGTGATTCCTGTCATTCGCAATGTCTGCCTGGCATTCATCCTCCCACGCCTCAAGCTATGGAACCTCTCCTGTATCAATTAACTAAAACTGATGTCTGTTATGCGGACGTACTTTGCAAACATCAAGCAGAGACTCTTCCACCTCATGGATCAGTGAATTGTGCCATTGACTTGTTTACAAATTCTACTCCTCCTTGGTGTAGGGTATACCCCTTGTCTGTCCCTGAGACAGAAGCTATGTTACCATACATCCAGGAAAACCTAGAGAAGGGATTCATCCGCAAATCTTCGTCACCAGCTGGAGCAGGGTTTTTTTACAATAAAAAAAACAATACCCACTGCTTTTGATTTATGAGCTCTTTGATAATTTACAAGGGGCTTAAATTGTTACCAAATTAGGCTTACGCGGTGCCTACATCCTGATCCGTCTATGTGAAGGTGATGAATGAAAAACTTTTAACATGAGAGATGGACATTTTGAGTATCTGGTTTTGCCCCTTGGCCTTAGTGAAGCTCTAGCGGTCTTTCAAGAACTAGTCAATTTTATTGTTTCTTTTTTTTTTTTCAAAATGGTTTTTATTAACATTTTTCAATAAGGGATACAAAAAGTAAAGAGGGGATGGGGCATGAGAAGCATAAAAGATAATGATAAAGATAAAATAAAAGAATTAAAAAAAAAAACATCACAAAAATAAAAGTGTATAAAAATGTAGTTGGGGTGGTGAAAGGAGAAAAGTAAATAAAAATAAAAACAAATTAAAAAAAACAAAAAAAAAAAACATAACATAGGTATAACTATAACTATTAACCCCTTCCCGCCCTAGCCACTTTTGACCTTCCTGACAGAGCCTCATTTTTCAAATCTGACATGTTCACTTTATGTGGTAATAACTCTGGAATGCTTTCACCTATCCAAGCGATTCTGAGATTGTTTTCTCGTGACACATTGCACTTTAAGTTACTAGCAAAATTTGCTCGATATGTTCTATATTTAATTGTGAAAAACACCGAAAATTAGAGAAAAATTGCAAAAATTAGCATTTTTCTCAATTTAAATGTATCTGCTTGTAAGACAGGCAGTTATACCACACAAAATGGTTGCTAATTAACATCACCCATATGTCTACTTTAGATTGGCATCGTTTTTTGAACATCCTTTTATTTTTCTATGACATCACAAGGCTTACAACTTTAGCAGCAATTTCTCACATTTTCAAGAAAATGCCAAAAGGCCATTTTTACAGGGGCCAGTTCAGTTGTGAAGTGGCTTTGAGGGCCTTATATATTAGAAACCCCCAAAAAGTCACCCCATTTTAAAAACTTCACCCCTCAAAGTATTCAAAACAGCATTTAGAAAATGTCTTAACCCTTTACACATTTCACAGGAATTAAAGCAAAGTAGAGGTGGAATTTACAAATTTCATATTTATTGGCAGAAATAAATTTTTAATACTATTTTTTTATTACACAGAAGGTTTTAGCAGAGAAATTCAACTCAATATTTGTTGCCCAGTTTCTGCAGTTTTAGGAAATATCCCACATGTGGTCGTAGCGTGCTACTGGAATGAAGCACAGGCCTCAGAAGCAAAGGAACACCTAGTGGATTTTGGGGCCTTATTTTGTTAGAAGGGCTCTTGCAGTGACAAAACAGTACAAATCACCCAAAAGTGACCCCATCTGGGAAACTAGACACCTCAAGGAAATTATCTAGGGGTATGGTGAGCATTTTGACCGCACAGGTTTTTTACGGAATTTATTGGAAGTAGGCCGTGAAAATTAAAATCAACATTTATTCAAAGAAAATTTAGGTTTAGCCATTTTTTTCTCATTTCCACAAGGACTGAAGGAGAAAAAGCACCGTAAAATTTGTAAAGCAATTTCTCCCGAGTAAAACAATACCCCACATGTGGTAATAAACGGATATTTGAACACAGGGCAGGGCTTAGAAGGGATGGAGTGCCATTTGGCTTTGGGAGATCACATTTAGCAGGAATGGTTTGAGAGGCCTTGTCACATTTACAAAGCCCCTGAGGGGACAAAACAGTGGAAACCCCCACAAGTGACCCCATCTGGGAAACTAGACACCTCAAGGAAATTATCTAGGGGTATGGTGAGCATTTTGACCGCACAGGTTTTTTACAGAATTTATTGGAAGTAGGCCGTGAAAATTAAAATCAACATTTATTCAAAGAAAATTTAGGTTTAGCCATTTTTTTCTCATTTCCACAAGGACTGAAGGAGAAAAAGCACCGTAAAATTTGTACAGCAATTTCTCCCGAGTAAAACAATACCCCACATGTGGTAATAAACGGATATTTGAACACAGGGCAGGGCTTAGAAGGGATGGAGTGCCATTTGGCTTTGGGAGATCACATTTAGCAGGAATGGTTTGAGAGGCCTTGTCACATTTACAAAGCCCCTGAGGGGACAAAACAGTGGAAACCCCCCACAAGTGACCCCATTTCGGAAACTACACCCATTGAGGAAATTATCTAGGGGTATAGTGAGAATTTTTAGTTTTGTTTTAGGTGTTTTTTTTACAATTTTTAAATGATCAAATTTTAAATGGGGCTGGTCAGTAGAAAAATTAATAATTGGTCATGGCCAGTATGGGAGACAGAAAAGGTGAATAATGAATAAATAAATTAAAAATCCAAGGAGGTATGATAAATTTTGAAACATTGTTTCATGCACAGGCCGGGATTTGTGGGACATGTCTCACAATGGTATGTGGTGTCCTTACGAATGCCTCGCTTGGCACACACACGGCATTTTTTTTGGGGCTTCTTTTTTTTTTCAGTGGGGGGGATTTCTGTGGGGAAATGCTGGCCGGGAATTATCCTACTGACGGAAGAGCCAGATGAACTGCCCTCTCCTTCCTGGTTACCAAACATCAGGGACTTTATGACCTTTTCCTGAAATTGCAGGAACGTACCTCCACTGCTGGCATATCTATAGAGGACAAAGGCGTTGTATAAAGCCATCTGTGTAAGATGCACAGACAGCTTCTTATACCATACTCTGGTCTTGCGCATGGCGTTGTATGGTTTTATAACCTGGTCGGACAGGTCAACGCCACCCATATACTTGTTGTACTCCTGTACACAATATGGTTTTGGGACTTGGGAAGTGGATCCACGTACAGGGACTAGGCTGCATCTGCTGTCGTGTATGCTGGTCAGTATAAGGACGTCCCTTTTATCCTTATACTTTAGGAGGAGCAGATTGTCGCAGCAGAAAGCTTTGCTCTCTCCTAATTTTAGGATCTGACCCAGCAATGTTTTGGGGAGGCCCTTCTTATTTTTGCGGATTGTTCCGCATGCCAAGGTGGATCTGGACAAGAGAACTTTTACTAAGGGGACACTGTTATAAAAGTTGTCCAGATAAAGATGATAGCCTTTCCCAAGTAAAGGATGGATAAGATCCCATACGATCTTTCCACTAATTCCAAGGAAAGGGGGGCATTCTGGGGGATCTATATGGGAGTCTTTTCCCTCATAGACCCTAAAGGAGTAGGTGTAACCGGTGGCACTTTCGCACAGCTTGTAGAGCTTTATGCCGTACCGGGCTCTTTTATTGGGTAGATACTGCCTGAAGTGCAGTCTACCCTTGAAGCTGACTAGGGATTCATCTACCGAAATATTTTGCTGGGGGGTATAAACGTGGGAAAAAATTTGGGAGTAGTGGGCAATCAATGGTCGTATTTTATATAGCCTATCAAAATTTGGGGCCTGTGGGGGTGGGCACTGGCTATTATCATTATAATGAAGGAATTTCAGGATGGCTTCGAAGCGCTTCCTTGGCATTACTGTGCGGTAAATGGGGGTGTTATATAAAATATCAAGGGACCAATAGTCTCTAATCCTAGGCTTTTTTATTAGGCCAAAACTTAAAAATATGCCCCAAAACTTCCGCAATTCCACTAGGTTTGTGGGGGTCCAATTTTGGCTTCTCCCATAATAAGAGTCAGGGTTCTGGGCGATAAATTGTTCCGCATAGATGTTGGTCTGCTGGACCATTAACGCTAAAAGGGAGTCTGAAAAAAAAAGGTTAAAATAATCAATGGGGCTGAAACCCGTCATTTCAATTTGAATGCCTGAGCGGGCTGTAAACTCAGGCACCTGGGGGGTATAATTCTCTGCAGCTTCCCAGGTCAGCTCAGGCAGATCAGGAACTACGGCTCTTCTACGCCGACTGGGGGGTGCAGATTCAGAGTCACTAGATGCAGAGGAAGATGGAAGCACGAACTGCTCCTCACCTTCACTTGCGCTGTCCGTGTCGGAACACAGCATTGCAGATGCTTCCTCGGCTGAAAAGACTCTTTTGGCCATACTGAAAAACTTGTGCTACCTAACTAACTAAAAACAGGTTAGTGGGCACAAAAGGGCAGAAAAGCGGCAGATCGCTGGTTTTTTTGAACTTACGCACTGTATTTATTCCTGTCTCCGTCTCTCACAAGCTCTCTGACAGGAAAGAGCTTGTCAGAGACGGAGATGCCGGCAAACCACTGCTCCTGCGCTGTGATTGGCCTGTCAGTACTGACCAATCACAGCTCGTTTCCGGCACAGGGACCACTCTGATTGGTCCTGTTTGAATCCTGCTTTGCGATCGGGACGCTGTCACCATGTCTGTTGACATGGTGACAGTTTGAAGCTTGGGCATGCACAGCTTCCCCATGGCTCCTCTATTCCCCCACGGGTGCAAAAGGCAGGCACACACCGCTCATACTCGGAGCTGGCTCCCGGCCGCTTTCGGAAGGAGACGCCGACGTGGCCTTGCTCGTGCAACTCCAGGTGGGCTTGAGGCTTCCGAAAATGCCATAAAAAAAAAAAGATTTTTTTATTATGAAGGTAGAAAAATCAGCGGGACCGACCCGCGAGCGAAGCCGACGGGGAGTTCCAGGAGGTCGGCATGAGTTGGCCGTGCATACCGCTAAAGCCCTCAAACTCCGACGCTGGCGCTGAGGAGCTCGTACACGGCTGCAACCGGGCTGGCACGGCTTCCCCATGGCTCCTCTATCCCCCCCAGGATGCCATAGGCAGGCACACGCCGCTCACACCCGGAGCGGGCACACCGCCGCTGACATGCATCCTTCGCGGACCGGAAGTGCTTGTCAGCCGGCTGGACACAACGGGACTCGCCGCGGGCGCTGTGGAGCTCCCACAAGGAAGCTGCCGGCATGTACAAGCTCCCCAGGGGCCCCTCTATCCCCCCACGGGTGCAAAAGGCAGGCACACGCTGCTCATACTCGGAACTGGCTCCCGGCCGCTTTCGGAAGGAGACGCCGACGTGGCCTTGCTCGTGCAACTCCAGGTGGGCTTGAGGCTTCCGAAAATGCCATAAAAAAAAAAAGATTTTTTTATTATGAAGGTAGAAAAATCAGCGGGACCGACCCGCGAGCGAGGCCGACGGGGAGTTCCAGGAGGTCGGCATGAGTTGGCCGCTCCTACCGCTCTTGCCCTGGAAGTCCACAGCGGGCACTGCAGAGCACCTACACGGCTGCCCCCGGTCTTGCACAGCTTCCCCATGGCTCCTGTATCCCCCCCACGGGTGCAGGCACACGCCGCTCATACACTCTGGGGCTGGCTGACAGCCCAGGTGACATGCCACCTCCTAGCCGACCGGAAGTACATGTCAGGCGGCTTGGGACATAGTGGGACCCCCCGCTGGCGCTGTGGAGCTCATACACTGCTGCCACCGGGCATGCACAGCTTGCATACGGCTCCTCTGCCCCGGGCTGCAATGGGCAGCACACCCCGCTCATACACTCTGGAGCTGGCTGACAGCAACTGCTGCTGATAATGATGATGACGATAATGTGCAAAGGGTTATCTATCGGCGGACAGTGTCACACTCTGGCCCTGGAACTGTGCCACGGTCTGCCTCTGCTGTTCACTACCGCCTCTGACATTTGTGAACATACCCCACTTTAACTTGATTTTAAATGTTTCACTTTCAAATGTTTCCCTTTCAGTAGCAGAAATGTCATTCTTTGACATTTGGGCCTTTTTATTGTCACTGCTGCTTGGTCACCAAATGGATCTCCTTGGATTGAGGCCTAGTCCTCTCCCCACCGCCCTGGAACTCTGCCCCGGCCTACGCTGCCTGCCGTCACACCCCTGGCCCTGGAACTCTGCCCCGGCCTGCCCTTGCTGTTCACCACCGCCTCTGACATTTTTGAACATACCCCACTTTAACTTGATTTTAAATGTTTCACTTTCAAATGTTTCACTTTCAGTAGCAGAAATGTCATTCTTTGACATTTGGGCCTTTTTATTTTCACTGCTGCTTGGTCACCAAATGGATCTCCTTGGATTGAGGCCTAGTCCTCTCCCCACCGCCCTGGAACTCTGCCCCGGCCTACGCTGCCTGCCGTCACACCCCTGGCCCTGGAACTCTGCCCCGGCCTGCCCTTGCTGTTCACCACCGCCTCTGACATTTTTGAACATACCCCACTTTAACTTGATTTTAAATGTTTCACTTTCAAATGTTTCCCTTTCAGTAGCAGAAATGTCATTCTTTGACATTTGGGCCTTTTTATTGTCACTGCTGCTTGGTCACCAAATGGATCTCCTTGGATTGAGGCCTAGTCCTCTCCCCACCGCCCTGGAACTCTGCCCCGGCCTACGCTGCCTGCCGTCACACCCCTGGCCCTGGAACTCTGCCCCGGCCTGCCCTTGCTGTTCACCACCGCCTCTGACATTTTTGAACATACCCCACTTTAACTTGATTTTAAATGTTTCACTTTCAAATGTTTCACTTTCAGTAGCAGAAATGTCATTCTTTGACATTTGGGCCTTTTTATTTTCACTGCTGCTTGGTCACCAAATGGATCTCCTTGGATTGAGGCCTAGTCCTCTCCCCACCGCCCTGGAACTCTGCCCCGGCCTACGCTGCCTGCCGTCACACCCCTGGCCCTGGAACTCTGCCCCGGCCTGCCCTTGCTGTTCACCACCGCCTCTGACATTTTTGAACATACCCCACTTTAACTTGATTTTAAATGTTTCACTTTCAAATGTTTCCCTTTCAGTAGCAGAAATGTCATTCTTTGACATTTGGGCCTTTTTATTGTCACTGCTGCTTGGTCACCAAATGGATCTCCTTGGATTGAGGCCTAGTCCTCTCCCCACCGCCCTGGAACTCTGCCCCGGCCTACGCTGCCTGCCGTCACACCCCTGGCCCTGGAACTCTGCCCCGGCCTGCCCTTGCTGTTCACCACCGCCTCTGACATTTTTGAACATACCCCACTTTAACTTGATTTTAAATGTTTCACTTTCAGTATTAAAAGTGTCATTCTTTGACATTTGGGCCTTTTTATTTTCACTGCTGTTTGGTCACCAAATGGATCTCCTTACCTACCAGCAATCACCCTGGTTCTCTGGCTGGGCATGGGGATGCAAGTTGCTCCCGCTGACCCCCTTCCACCCCACCGGGACCTACCTGCAATCACCCTGGAACTCTGGCTGGGCATGGGGATGCGGTTTGCTCCCGCTGACCCCCTTCCACCCCACCGGGACCTACCTGCAATCACCCTGGAACTCTGGCTGGGCATGGGGATGCAAGTTGCTCCCGCTGACCCCCTTCCACCCCACCGGGACCTACCTGCAATCACTCTGGAACTCTGGCTGGGCATAGGGACACAGGTTGGTCCCGCTGCCCCCCCTTCCACCCCACCGGGACCTACCTGCAATCACCCTGGAACTCTGGCTGGGCATGGGGATGCGGTTTGCTCCCGCTGACCCCCTTCCACCCCACCGGGACCTACCTGCAATCACTCTGGAACTCTGGCTGGGCATAGGGACACAGGTTGGTCCCGCTGCCCCCCCTTCCACCCCACCGGGACCTACCAGCAATCACCCTGGTTCTCTGGCTGGGCATGGGGATGCAAGTTGCTCCCGCTGACCCCCTTCCACCCCACCGGGACCTACCTGCAATCACTCTGGAACTCTGGCTGGGCATAGGGACACAGGTTGGTCCCGCTGCCCCCCCTTCCACCCCACCGGGACCTACCTGCAATCACCCTGGAACTCTGGCTGGGCATGGGGATGCAAGTTGCTCCCGCTGACCCCCTTCCACCCCACCGGGACCTACCTGCAATCACTCTGGTACTCTGGCTGGGCATAGGGACACAGGTTGGTCCCGCTGCCCCCCCTTCCACCCCACCGGGACCTACCTGCAATCACTCTGGAACTCTGGCTGGGCATAGGGACACAGGTTGGTCCCGCTGCCCCCCCTTCCACCCCACCGGGACCTACCTGCAATCACCCTGGAACTCTGGCTGGGCATGGGGATGCGGTTTGCTCCCGCTGACCCCCTTCCACCCCACCGGGACCTACCTGATATCACCCTGGAACTCTGGCTGGGCATGGGGATGCAAGTTGCTCCCGCTGACCCCCTTCCACCCCACCGGGACCTACCTGCAATCACTCTGGAACTCTGGCTGGGCATAGGGACACAGGTTGGTCCCGCTGCCCCCCCTTCCACCCCACCGGGACCTACCTGCAATCACCCTGGAACTCTGGCTGGGCATGGGGATGCGGTTTGCTCCCGCTGACCCCCTTCCACCCCACCGGGACCTACCTGATATCACCCTGGAACTCTGGCTGGGCATGGGGATGCAAGTTGCTCCCGCTGACCCCCTTCCACCCCACCGGGACCTACCTGCAATCACTCTGGAACTCTGGCTGGGCATAGGGACACAGGTTGGTCCCGCTGCCCCCCCTTCCACCCCACCGGGACCTACCTGCAATCACCCTGGAACTCTGGCTGGGCATGGGGATGCGGTTTGCTCCCGCTGACCCCCTTCCACCCCACCGGGACCTACCTGCAATCACTCTGGAACTCTGGCTGGGCATAGGGACACAGGTTGGTCCCGCTGCCCCCCCTTCCACCCCACCGGGACCTACCACCAGTCACCCTGGAACTCTGGCTGGGCATGGGGATGCAGGTTGCTCCCGCTGCCCCCCCTTCCACCCCACCGGGACATACCTGCAATCATCCTGGAACTCTGGATGGGCATGGGGATGCAAGTTGCTCCCGCTGCCCCCCCACCGGGACCTACCTGCAATCACCCTGGAACTCTGTCTGGGCATGGAGATGCAGGTTGCTCCCGCTGCTCCCCTTCCACCCCACCGGGACCTACCACCAATCACCCTGGAACTCTGGCTGGGCATAGGGATGTAGGTTGCTCCCGCTGCCCCCCCACCGGGACCTACCACCAATCACCCTGGAACTCTGGCTGGGCATAGGGATGTAGGTTGCTCCCGCTGGCCCCCACCGGGACCTACCACCAATCACCCTGGAACTCTGGCTGGGCATGAGGATGCAGGTTGCTCCCGCTGCCCCCCACCGGGACCTACCACCAATCACCCTGGAGCTCTGGCTGGGCATAGGGATGCAGGTTGCTCCCGCTGCCCCCCCACCGGGACCTACCACCAATCACCCTGGAACTCTGGCTGGGCATGGGGATGTAGGTTTCTCCCGCTGCCCCCCCCACCGGGACCTACCACCAATCACCCTGGAACTCTGTCTGGGCATAGGGACACAGGTTGGTCCCGCTGCCCCCCCTTCCACCCCACCGGGACCTACCTGCAATCACCCTGGAACTCTGGCTGGGCATGGGGATGCGGTTTGCTCCCGCTGACCCCCTTCCACCCCACCGGGACCTACCTGCAATCACCCTGGAACTCTGGCTCGGCATAGGGATGCAGGTTGCTCCCGCTGCCCCCCCACCGGGACCTACCACCAATCACCCTGGAACTCTGGCTGGGCATGGGGATGTAGGTTTCTCCCGCTGCCCCCCCACCGGGACCTACCACCAATCACCCTGGAACTCTGGCTTGGCATGAGGATGCAGGTTGCTCCCGCTGCCCCCCCACCGGGACCTACCACCAATCACCCTGGAACTCTGGCTGGGCATAGGGATGCAGGTTGCTCCCGCTGCCCCCCCACCGGGACCTACCACCAATCACCCTGGAACTCTGGCTGGGCATGGGGATGTAGGTTTCTCCCGCTGGCCCCCACCGGGACCTACCTGCAATCACCCTGGAACTCTGGCTGGGCATGGGGATGTAGGTTTCTCCCGCTGCCCCCCCACCGGGACCTACCACCAATCACCCTGGAACTCTGGCTGGGCATAGGGATGTAGGTTGCTCCCGCTGCCCCCCCACCGGGACCTACCACCAATCACCCTGGAACTCTGGCTGGGCATAGGGATGTAGGTTGCTCCCGCTGGCCCCCACCGGGACCTACCACCAATCACCCTGGAACTCTGGCTGGGCATGGGGATGTAGGTTTCTCCCGCTGCCCCCCCACCGGAACCTACCACCAATCACCCTGGAACTCTGGCTGGGCATGAGGATGCAGGTTGCTCCCGCTGCCCCCCCTTCCACCCCACCGGGACATACCTGCAATCATCCTGGAACTCTGGATGGGCATGGGGATGCAAGTTGCTCCCGCTGCCCCCCCACCGGGACCTACCTGCAATCACCCTGGAACTCTGTCTGGGCATGGAGATGCAGGTTGCTCCCGCTGCTCCCCTTCCACCCCACCGGGACCTACCACCAATCACCCTGGAACTCTGGCTGGGCATAGGGATGTAGGTTGCTCCCGCTGCCCCCCCACCGGGACCTACCACCAATCACCCTGGAACTCTGGCTGGGCATGGGGATGTAGGTTTCTCCCGCTGCCCCCCCACCGGGACCTACCACCAATCACCCTGGAACTCTGGCTGGGCATGAGGATGCAGGTTGCTCCCGCTGCCCCCCCACCGGGACCTACCACCAATCACCCTGGAACTCTGGCTGGGCATGGGGATGTAGGTTTCTCCCGCTGCCCCCCCCCACCGGGACCTACCACCAATCACCCTGGAACTCTGGCTGGGCATGAGGATGCAGGTTGCTCCCGCTGCCCCCCCACCGGGACCTACCACCAATCACCCTGGAACTCTGGCTGGGCATGGGGATGTAGGTTTCTCCCGCTGCCCCCCCCACCGGGACCTACCACCAATCACCCTGGAACTCTGGCTGGGCATGGGGATGTAGGTTTCTCCCGCTGCCCCCCCCACCGGGACCTACCACCAATCACCCTGGAACTCTGGCTGGGCATGAGGATGCATGTTGCTCCCGCTGGCCCCCACCGGGACCT
>NC_134689.1:373520342-373535342 GCF_050947455.1 Rhinoderma darwinii
CAGGCTTAGGTAATATGGGACAAAGGCAACGGCAACCTCGACAATCCGGGTTAACTGCTCTCACCGGCGGCCCAGCTCGCAACCTGCCGAGATGGAGGACGCCTACGAAGACCGGTCGGTCGGTCGGGGCAGAATCGTAAGTCGAGGACCTGTTTAGAGAGAGCCCAACATAGAGCCGAGAAGATGGAGCGCGCTCATCGTCCCTAACTCTTACCAGTAAGGTATCAAGGACCAGGCTTAGGTAATATGGGACAAAGGCAACGGCAACCTCGACAATCCGGGTTAACTGCTCTCACCGGCGGCCCAGCTCGCAACCTGCCGAGATGGAGGACGCCTACGAAGACCGGTCGGTCGGTCGGGGCAGAATCGTAAGTCGAGGACCTGTTTAGAGAGAGCCCAACATAGAGCCGAGAAGATGGAGCGCGCTCATCGTCCCTAACCCTTACCAGTAAGGTATCAAGGACCAGGCTTAGGTAATATGGGACAAAGGCAACGGCAACCTCGACAATCCGGGTTAACTGCTCTCACCGACGGCCCAGCTCGCAACCTGCCGAGATGAAGGATGCCTACGAAGACCGGTCGGTCTTAAGTCGAGGACCTGTTTAGAGAGAGCCCAACATAGAGCCGAGAAGATGGAGCGCGCTCAGCGTCCCTAACCCTTACCAGTAAGGTAACAAGGACCAGGCTTAGGTAATATGGGACAAAGGCAACGACAACCTCGACAATCCGGGTTAACTGCTCTCTCTGGCGGCCCAGCTCGCAAAGTGCCGAGGAGGACGCCTTTGTCGCCCACGGGGAACCGAGGCCGCTTTCCCGGCGGCTTAGCGGCTCCACATGGGATGGGGCCGCCCCCCTCCGGAGAGGGGGGGAGGGAAGCCACCGTGGAGTCGCGTGTGGCTTGCATGCGGGAGCCACGCCGACACTTCCAGCCTCGGGCGAGGCGGAAGACGGCTTTGGACTACTTGCGAGAAACAACCGTGCCCCATGCGCGGGTGCGCCTGGGAGCACCTCGGCTAGAGAGGCCCTTGCGAGCAGCGGACATACGGGGGCGGTCACTGCCTCCCCGTCGTTTAGAGCTTTCTCTCGCGCCTCGGGCTCCGGCGACACCAGCACACTCTCGGACGCCTTTTAGAGTGATAGAAGCAGCACTGAGCAAACGCACCTCGCGGGAGCGAGAGGTACCGGCGCCCGCCTTAGCAGGACCGCCGGGCTTTTTGGGACACCGGCCGTAGGTGGCCGGGGGCGAAACAGACCCGGACGGTGTGGGAGGAAGACGCGCTCGCCGTAACCGACAGTGCTCCAAAGCACTGCCGAGCGAGTGGTCCCTCCGCCGCCGGGTCACGGGGAGCCAGATCGATCTGAGGAGTCTTGGACAAATTCCAAAGACTCAAACGGCGCGGGAGCACGTGCTCCTCTCACAGCTTAACGACAGGTGGCCGAGGCCGACGGGGACTTCCAGGTGGCCAGCATGACGTGCCACTACATACCGGTCACACCATGGAAGTCCTTCTCTGCCACAAACGGTTAGGACTTCCCGCTAGGAAGAACCGTAGGGACTTGGAACGCGGAGCAGAAATGCCCTCTCACAGGATTTCAGGTGAAGGAGATATTCGCACCCCTAAAAGTGTCACCACCTCAAATACACCGGGGTAAGGTGCCAACTTACCCGGGCTCCTGGAACTGCTGCCCGGCTGAAGCCCAAAATAAAAACCTCATAGGGTTTTTCCTCCAAAACGTCAATGAAGACAGACCTGCCAGCCAGGCCGACGGGGACTTCCAGGAGGCCGGCATGACGTGCCACTACATACCGGTCACACCATGGACATCCTTCTCGGGTTGGACCAGGTGCAGCTCCCGCTAGAACGTGCAGCACGTCCTCCTTCACGGTACTCTCGGTTGGACTCGCCAACGTGGCCGAGCTCCTACAACTGCTGGTCGGCCTGGGACTCCAGAAAGAATGCACCAAAGTTCTTTCGTGGAAGTCCAGGTGCACCGGACCGACCAGCCAACGAGGCCGACGGGGACTTCCAGGAGGCCGGCATGACGTGCCACTGCATACCGGTCACACCATGGAAGTCCTTCTCGGCCACAAACGGTTAGGACTTCCCGCTAGGAAGAACCGTAGGGACTTGGAACGCGGAGCAGAAATGCCCTCTCACAGGATTTCAGGTGAAGGAGATATTCGCACCCCTAAAAGTGTCACCACCTCAAATACACCGGGGTAAGGTGCCAACTTACCCGGGCTCCTGGAACTGCTGCCCGGCTGAAGCCCAAAATAAAAACCTCATAGGATTTTTCCTCCAAAACGTCAATGAAGACAGACCTGCCAGCCAGGCCGACGGGGACTTCCAGGAGGCCGGCATGACGTGCCACTACATACCGGTCACACCATGGAAGTCCTTCTCGGGTTGGACCAGGTGCAGCTCCCGCTAGAACGTGCAGCACGTCCTCCTTCACGGTACTCTCGGTTGGACTCGCCAACGTGGCCGAGCTCCTACAACTGCTGGTCGGCCTGGGACTCCAGAAAGAATGCACCAAAGTTCTTTCGTGGAAGTCCAGGTGCACCGGACCGACCAGCCAACGAGGCCGACGGGGACTTCCAGGAGGCCGGCATGACGTGCCACTGCATACCGGTCACACCATGGAAGTCCTTCTCGGCCACAAACGGTTAGGACTTCCCGCTAGGAAGAACCGTAGGGACTTGGAACGCGGAGCAGAAATGCCCTCTCACAGGATTTCAGGTGAAGGAGATATTCGCACCCCTAAAAGTGTCACCACCTCAAATACACCGGGGTAAGGTGCCAACTTACCCGGGCTCCTGGAACTGCTGCCCGGCTGAAGCCCAAAATAAAAACCTCATAGGGTTTTTCCTCCAAAACGTCAATGAAGACAGACCTGCCAGCCAGGCCGACGGGGACTTCCAGGAGGCCGGCATGACGTGCCACTACATACCGGTCACACCATGGAAGTCCTTCTCGGGTTGGACCAGGTGCAGCTCCCGCTAGAACGTGCAGCACGTCCTCCTTCACGGTACTCTCGGTTGGACTCGCCAACGTGGCCGAGCTCCTACAACTGCTGGTCGGCCTGGGACTCCAGAAAGAATGCACCAAAGTTCTTTCGTGGAAGTCCAGGTGCACCGGACCGACCAGCCAACGAGGCCGACGGGGACTTCCAGGAGGCCGGCATGACGTGCCACTGCATACCGGTCACACCATGGAAGTCCTTCTCGGCCACAAACGGTTAGGACTTCCCGCTAGGAAGAACCGTAGGGACTTGGAACGCGGAGCAGAAATGCCCTCTCACAGGATTTCAGGTGAAGGAGATATTCGCACCCCTAAAAGTGTCACCACCTCAAATACACCGGGGTAAGGTGCCAACTTACCCGGGCTCCTGGAACTGCTGCCCGGCTGAAGCCCAAAATAAAAACCTCATAGGGTTTTTCCTCCAAAACGTCAATGAAGACAGACCTGCCAGCCAGGCCGACGGGGACTTCCAGGAGGCCGGCATGATGTGCCACTACATACCGGTCACACCATGGAAGTCCTTCTCGGGTTGGACCAGGTGCAGCTCCCGCTAGAACGTGCAGCACGTCCTCCTTCACGGTACTCTCGGTTGGACTCGCCAACGTGGCCGAGCTCCTACAACTGCTGGTCGGCCTGGGACTCCAGAAAGAATGCACCAAAGTTCTTTCGTGGAAGTCCAGGTGCACCGGACCGACCAGCCAACGAGGCCGACGGGGACTTCCAGGAGGCCGGCATGACGTGCCACTGCATACCGGTCACACCATGGAAGTCCTTCTCGGCCACAAACGGTTAGGACTTCCCGCTAGGAAGAACCGTAGGGACTTGGAACGCGGAGCAGAAATGCCCTCTCACAGGATTTCAGGTGAAGGAGATATTCGCACCCCTAAAAGTGTCACCACCTCAAATACACCGGGGTAAGGTGCCAACTTACCCGGGCTCCTGGAACTGCTGCCCGGCTGAAGCCCAAAATAAAAACCTCATAGGGTTTTTCCTCCAAAACGTCAATGAAGACAGACCTGCCAGCCAGGCCGACGGGGACTTCCAGGAGGCCGGCATGACGTGCCACTACATACCGGTCACACCATGGAAGTCCTTCTCGGGTTGGACCAGGTGCAGCTCCCGCTAGAACGTGCAGCACGTCCTCCTTCACGGTACTCTCGGTTGGACTCGCCAACGTGGCCGAGCTCCTACAACTGCTGGTCGGCCTGGGACTCCAGAAAGAATGCACCAAAGTTCTTTCGTGGAAGTCCAGGTGCACCGGACCGACCAGCCAACGAGGCCGACGGGGACTTCCAGGAGGCCGGCATGACGTGCCACTGCATACCGGTCACACCATGGAAGTCCTTCTCGGCCACAAACGGTTAGGACTTCCCGCTAGGAAGAACCGTAGGGACTTGGAACGCGGAGCAGAAATGCCCTCTCACAGGATTTCAGGTGAAGGAGATATTCGCACCCCTAAAAGTGTCACCACCTCAAATACACCGGGGTAAGGTGCCAACTTACCCGGGCTCCTGGAACTGCTGCCCGGCTGAAGCCCAAAATAAAAACCTCATAGGGTTTTTCCTCCAAAACGTCAAAGAAGACAGACCTGCCAGCCAGGCCGACGGGGACTTCCAGGAGGCCGGCAGGAGGTGTCACTACCTACCGGTCACATCATGGAAGTCCTTCTCGGCTTGGAACGGGAGCAGCTCCCGTTTGTACTTCCTATTTCACGGCTTTCGGTAGGAGTCACCGAGGTGGCCGAGCTCGTGCAACTGCAGATCTGCTTGGGACTTCAGAAAATGCCATAAAAAAAAAAATATTTTTTTATTAAGAAGGTAAAAAAACCCAGCGGGACCGACCCGCGAGCGAGGCCGACGGGGACTTCCTGGAGGACGGCATGAGTTGGCCGCGCATACCGCTAAAGCCCTGGAAGTCCGCCGCCGGCGCTGCGGAGCTCGTACACTGCTGCCCCCGGGCTGGCACGGCTTCCCCATGGCTCCTCTATCCCCCCACGGGTGCAATAGGCAGGCACACGCCGCTCGTACACCGAGGTGGCTCCCGGCCGCTTTCGGTAGGAGTCACCGAGGTGGCCTTGCTCGTGCAAATGCAGGTGGGCTTGGGGCTTCCGAAAATACCATAAAAAAAAAAAGATTTTTTTATTAAGAAGGTAAAAAAAAAAAACAGCGGGACCGACCCGCGAGCTAGGCCGACGGGGACTTCCAGGAGGTCGGCATGAGGTGGAGGCTCCTACCGCTCTTGCCCTGGAAGTCCGCAGAGGACCGCGGGCGCTGTGGAGCTCCCACAAGGAAGCTGCCGGCATGCAGCAGCTCCCACGGGGCCCCTCTATCCCCCCACGGGTGCAATAGGCAGGCACACGCCGCTCATACTCGGATATGGCTCCCGGCCGCTTTCGGTAGGAGTCACCGAGGTGGCCGGGCTCGTGCAACTCCAGGTGGGCTTGGGACTTCAGAAAATGGCATAAAAAAAAAAATTTTTTTTATTAAGAAGGTAAAATAAAAACAGCGGGACCAACCCGCGAGCGAGGCCGACGGGGACATCCAGGGCAGCGGCGTGAGAGGGCGGCTTGGTGCCGCTATCTCCCTGGAAGCCGCATTCGGCCTAAGCAGGGAACGCCTCCCGCCCTCCTCTCGTCCTGGAAGTGTTGGACTTGGGGGGCGGAGCAAGTTCTCCCTCTCACAGTATTTCAGGCGTAGGAGATATTCACACCCCTAAAAGTGTCACCTCGCCAATTACACCGGTGGGAGGTGCCAAAATGCCCGGCCTCCTGGAACGGCTGCTTGGCTGAAGGCCAAAATAAAAACCTCATAGGGTTTTTTCTCCAAAACGTGAATGAAGACAGACACGCGAGCGAGGCCGAGGGGGAGTTCCAGGAGGTCGGCATGAGGTGGCCGCACCTACCGCTTGAGCCCTGGAAGTCCGTCGCGGACCGGAAGTGCATGTCGGGCGGGTGAACTACGGGACTCGCCGCGGGCGCTGTGGAGCTCCCACAAGGAAGCTGCCGGCATGTACAAGCTCCCACGGGGCCCCTCTATCCCCCCACGGGTGCAAAAGGCCGGCACACGCCGCTGATACGCGGAGCTGGCTCCCGGCCGCTGTCATGCATCACTCGCGGACCGGAAGTGCTTGTCAGCCGGGTGGACACGACGAGACTCGCCGCGGGCGCTGTGGAGCTCGTACAGGGCTGCCCCCGGGCTGGCACAGCTTACCCATGGCTCCTCTATCCCCCCACGGCTGCAATAGGCAGGCACACGCCGCACACGCCGCTCGTACACGGAGATGGCTCCCGGCCGCTTTCGGTAGGAGTCACCGAGGTGGCCTTGCTCGTGCAAATGCAGGTGGGCTTGGGGCTTCGGAAAATACCATAAAAAAAAAAAGTTTTTTTATTAAGAAGGTAAAAAAAAAAACAGCGGGACCGACCCGCGAGCTAGGCCGACGGGGACTTCCAGGAGGTCGGCATGAGGTGGAGGCTCCTACCGCTCTTGCCCTGGAAGTCCGCAGAGGACCGCGGGCGCTGTGGAGCTCCCACAAGGAAGCTGCCGGCATCCAGCAGCTCCCACGGGGCCCCTCTATCCCCCCACGGGTGCAGAAGGCAGGCACACCGCCGCTGATACGCGGAGCTGGCTCCCGGCCGCTGTCATGCTTCACTCGCGGACCGGAAGTGCTTGTCAGCCGGGTGGACACGACGGGACTCGCCGCGGGCGCTGTGGAGCTCCCACAAGGAAGCTGCCGGCATGTACAAGCTCCTACGGGGCCCCTCTATCCCCCCACAGGTGCAATAGGCAGGCACACACCGCTCATACGCGGAGCTGGCTCCCCGAAGCTGACATGCATCATTGGCGGGGCGGAAGTGCTTGTCAGCCGGGTGGACACAACGGGACTCGCCACGGGCGAACCACAGCTCCCACAAGCTAGCTGCCGGTATGCACAAGCTCCTACGGGGCCCCTCTATCCCCCCACAGGTGCAATAGGCAGGCACACACCGCTCATACGCGGAGCTGGCTCCCCGAAGCTGACATGCATCATTGGCGGGGCGGAAGTGCTTGTCAGCCGGGTGGACACAACGGGACTCGCCACGGGCGAACCACAGCTCCCACAAGCTAGCTGCCGGTATGCACAAGCTCCTACGGGGCCCCTCTATCCCCCCACAGGTGCAATAGGCAGGCACACACCGCTCATACGCGGAGCTGGCTCCCCGAAGCTGACATGCATCATTGGCGGGGCGGAAGTGCTTGTCAGCCGGGTGGACACAACGGGACTCGCCACGGGCGAACCACAGCTCCCACAAGCTAGCTGCCGGTATGCACAAGCTCCTACGGGGCCCCTCTATCCCCCCACAGGTGCAATAAGCTGTGCAAGACCGGGGGCAGCCGTGTACGAGCTCCGCAGCGCCCGTTGCAGACTTCCAGGTTTCGAGCGGTAGACGCGGCCACCTCATGCCGACCTCCTGGAAGTCCCCGTCGGCCTCGCTCGCGGGTCGGTCCCGCTGATTTTTCTACCTTCTTAATAAAAAAATCTTTTTTTTTTTTTGGCATTTTCGGAAGCCTCAAGCCCACCTGGAGTTGCACGAGCAAGGCCACGTCGGCGTCTCCTTCCGAAAGCGGCCGGAGCCAGCTCCGTGTATGAGCGGTGTGTGCCTGCCTATTGCAGCCGTGGAGGGATAGAGGAGCCATGGGGAAGCTGTGCCAGCCCGGGGGCAGCCGTGTACGAGCTCCGCAGCGCCCGCGGCGAGTCCCGTTGTGTCCACCCGGCTGACAAGCACTTCCGCCCCGCCAATGATGCATGTCAGCTTCGGGGAGCCAGCTCCGCGTATGAGCGGTGTGTGCCTGCCTATTGCACCTGTGGGGGGATAGAGGGGCCCCGTAGGAGCTTGTGCATACCGGCAGCTAGCTTGTGGGAGCTGTGGTTCGCCCGTGGCGAGTCCCGTTGTGTCCACCCGGCTGACAAGCACTTCCGCCCCGCCAATGATGCATGTCAGCTTCGGGGAGCCAGCTCCGCGTATGAGCGGTGTGTGCCTGCCTATTGCACCTGTGGGGGGATAGAGGGGCCCCGTAGGAGCTTGTGCATACCGGCAGCTAGCTTGTGGGAGCTGTGGTTCGCCCGTGGCGAGTCCCGTTGTGTCCACCCGGCTGACAAGCACTTCCGCCCCGCCAATGATGCATGTCAGCTTCGGGGAACCAGCTCCGCGTATGAGCGGTGTGTGCCTGCCTATTGCACCTGTGGGGGGATAGAGGGGCCCCGTAGGAGCTTGTACATGCCGGCAGCTTCCTTGTGGGAGCTCCACAGCGCCCGCGGCGAGTCCCGTCGTGTCCACCCGGCTGACAAGCACTTCCGGTCCGCGAGTGAAGCATGACAGCGGCCGGGAGCCAGCTCCGCGTATCAGCGGCGGTGTGCCTGCCTTCTGCACCCGTGGGGGGATAGAGGGGCCCCGTGGGAGCTGCTGGATGCCGGCAGCTTCCTTGTGGGAGCTCCACAGCGCCCGCGGTCCTCTGCGGACTTCCAGGGCAAGAGCGGTAGGAGCCTCCACCTCATGCTGACCTCCTGGAAGTCCCCGTCGGCCTAGCTCGCGGGTCGGTCCCGCTGTTTTTTTTTTTACCTTCTTAATAAAAAAACTTTTTTTTTTTATGGTATTTTCCGAAGCCCCAAGCACACCTGCATTTGCACGAGCAAGGCCACCTCGGTGACTCCTACCGAAAGCGGCCGGGAGCCATCTCCGTGTACGAGCGGCGTGTGCGGCGTGTGCCTGCCTATTGCAGCCGTGGGGGGATAGAGGAGCCATGGGGAAGCTGTGCCAGGCCGGGGGCAGCCCTGTACGAGCTCCACAGCGCCCGCGGCGAGTCCCGTCGTGTCCACCCGGCTGACAAGCACTTCCGGTCCGCGAGTGATGCATGACAGCGGCCGGGAGCCAGCTCCGCGTATCAGCGGCGTGTGCCGGCCTTTTGCACCCGTGGGGGGATAGAGGGGCCCCGTGGGAGCTTGTACATGCCGGCAGCTTCCTTGTGGGAGCTCCACAGCGCCCGCGGCGAGTCCCGTAGTTCACCCGCCCGACATGCACTTCCGGTCCGCGACGGACTTCCAGGGCTCAAGCGGTAGGTGCGGCCACCTCATGCCGACCTCCTGGAACTCCCCCTCGGCCTCGCTCGCGTGTCTGTCTTCATTCACGTTTTGGAGAAAAAACCCTATGAGGTTTTTATTTTGGCCTTCAGCCAAGCAGCCGTTCCAGGAGGCCGGGCATTTTGGCACCTCCCACCGGTGTAATTGGCGAGGTGACACTTTTAGGGGTGTGAATATCTCCTACGCCTGAAATACTGTGAGAGGGAGAACTTGCTCCGCCCCCCAAGTCCAACACTTCCAGGACGAGAGGAGGGCGGGAGGCGTTCCCTGCTTAGGCCGAATGCGGCTTCCAGGGAGATAGCGGCACCAAGCCGCCCTCTCACGCCGCTGCCCTGGATGTCCCCGTCGGCCTCGCTCGCGGGTTGGTCCCGCTGTTTTTATTTTACCTTCTTAATAAAAAAAA
The DNA here is from genome assembly GCF_050947455.1 of Rhinoderma darwinii. Taxonomy (NCBI): domain Eukaryota; kingdom Metazoa; phylum Chordata; class Amphibia; order Anura; family Rhinodermatidae; genus Rhinoderma; species Rhinoderma darwinii. Next base: position 373,529,883 of record NC_134689.1, read on the forward strand.
TTTTTTTTTTTATGCCATTTTCTAAAGTCCCAAGCCCACCTGGAGTTGCACGAGCCCGGCCACCTCGGTGACTCCTACCGAAAGCGGCCGGGAGCCATATCCGAGTATGAGCGGCGTGTGCCTGCCTATTGCACCCGTGGGGGGGATAGAGGGGCCCCGTGGGAGCTGCTGCATGCCGGCAGCTTCCTTGTGGGAGCTCCACAGCGCCCGCGGTCCTCTGCGGACTTCCAGGGCAAGAGCGGTAGGAGCCTCCACCTCATGCCGACCTCCTGGAAGTCCCCGTCGGCCTAGCTCGCGGGTCGGTCCCGCTGTTTTTTTTTTTTACCTTCTTAATAAAAAAATCTTTTTTTTTTAATGGTATTTTCGGAAGCCCCAAGCCCACCTGCATTTGCACGAGCAAGGCCACCTCGGTGACTCCTACCGAAAGCGGCCGGGAGCCACCTCGGTGTACGAGCGGCGTGTGCCTGCCTATTGCACCCGTGGGGGGATAGAGGAGCCATGGGGAAGCCGTGCCAGCCCGGGGGCAGCAGTGTACGAGCTCCGCAGCGCCGGCGGCGGACTTCCAGGGCTTTAGCGGTATGCGCGGCCAACTCATGCCGTCCTCCTGGAAGTCCCCGTCGGCCTCGCTCGCGGGTCGGTCCCGCTGGTTTTTTTTACCTTCTTAATAAAAAAATATTTTTTTTTTTATGGCATTTTCTGAAGTCCCAAGCAGATCTGCAGTTGCACGAGCTCGGCCACCTCGGTGACTCCTACCGAAAGCCGTGAAATAGGAAGTACAAACGGGAGCTGCTCCCGTTCCAAGCCGAGAAGGACTTCCATGATGTGACCGGTAGGTAGTGACACCTCCTGCCGGCCTCCTGGAAGTCCCCGTCGGCCTGGCTGGCAGGTCTGTCTTCATTGACGTTTTGGAGGAAAAACCCTATGAGGTTTTTATTTTGGGCTTCAGCCGGGCAGCAGTTCCAGGAGCCCGGGTACTTTGGCACCTTACCCCGGTGTATTTGAGGTGGTGACACTTTTAGGGGTGTGAATATCTCCTTCACCTGAAATCCTGTGAGAGGGCATTTAGGTTTTGAGTTCCAAGTCCCAACGGTTCTTCCTAGCGGGAAGTCCTAACCGTTCGTGGCCGAGAGTGACTTCCAGGGTGTGAGCGATAGGCACTGGCCCTCTCATGGTGTCTCCTGGAAGTCCCCGTCGGCCTCGTTGGCTGGTCGGTCCGCTGCACCTGAACTTCCACGAAAGAACTTTGGTGCATTCTTTCTGGAGTCCCAGGCCGACCAGCAGTTGTAGGAGCTCGGCCACGTTGGCGACTCCAATCGAGAGTACCGTGAAGGAGGACGTGCTGCACGTTCTAGCGGGAGCTGCACCTGGTCCAACCCGAGAAGGACTTCCATGGTGTGACCGGTATGTAGTGGCACGTCATGCCGGCCTCCTGGAAGTCCCCGTCGGCCTGGCTGGCAGGTCTGTCTTCATTGACGTTTTGGAGGAAAAACCCTATGAGGTTTTTATTTTGGGCTTCAGCCGGGCAGCAGTTCCAGGAGCCCGGGTAAGTTGGCACCTTACCCCGGTGTATTTGAGGTGGTGACACTTTTAGGGGTGCGAATATCTCCTTCACCTGAAATCCTGTGAGAGGGCATTTCTGCTCCGCGTTCCAAGTCCCTACGGTTCTTCCTAGCGGGAAGTCCTAACCGTTTGTGGCCGAGAAGGACTTCCATGGTGTGACCGGTATGCAGTGGCACGTCATGCCGGCCTCCTGGAAGTCCCCGTCGGCCTCGTTGGCTGGTCGGTCCGGTGCACCTGGACTTCCACGAAAGAACTTTGGTGCATTCTTTCTGGAGTCCCAGGCCGACCAGCAGTTGTAGGAGCTCGGCCACGTTGGCGAGTCCAACCGAGAGTACCGTGAAGGAGGACGTGCTGCACGTTCTAGCGGGAGCTGCACCTGGTCCAACCCGAGAAGGACTTCCATGGTGTGACCGGTATGTAGTGGCACGTCATGCCGGCCTCCTGGAAGTCCCCGTCGGCCTGGCTGGCAGGTCTGTCTTCATTGACGTTTTGGAGGAAAAACCCTATGAGGTTTTTATTTTGGGCTTCAGCCGGGCAGCAGTTCCAGGAGCCCGGGTAAGTTGGCACCTTACCCCGGTGTATTTGAGGTGGTGACACTTTTAGGGGTGCGAATATCTCCTTCACCTGAAATCCTGTGAGAGGGCATTTCTGCTCCGCGTTCCAAGTCCCTACGGTTCTTCCTAGCGGGAAGTCCTAACCGTTTGTGGCCGAGAAGGACTTCCATGGTGTGACCGGTATGCAGTGGCACGTCATGCCGGCCTCCTGGAAGTCCCCGTCGGCCTCGTTGGCTGGTCGGTCCGGTGCACCTGGACTTCCACGAAAGAACTTTGGTGCATTCTTTCTGCAGTCCCAGGCCGACCAGCAGTTGTAGGAGCTCGGCCACGTTGGCGAGTCCAACCGAGAGTACCGTGAAGGAGGACGTGCTGCACGTTCTAGCGGGAGCTGCACCTGGTCCAACCCGAGAAGGACTTCCATGGTGTGACCGGTATGTAGTGGCACGTCATGCCGGCCTCCTGGAAGTCCCCGTCGGCCTGGCTGGCAGGTCTGTCTTCATTGACGTTTTGGAGGAAAAACCCTATGAGGTTTTTATTTTGGGCTTCAGCCGGGCAGCAGTTCCAGGAGCCCGGGTAAGTTGGCACCTTACCCCGGTGTATTTGAGGTGGTGACACTTTTAGGGGTGCGAATATCTCCTTCACCTGAAATCCTGTGAGAGGGCATTTCTGCTCCGCGTTCCAAGTCCCTACGGTTCTTCCTAGCGGGAAGTCCTAACCGTTTGTGGCCGAGAAGGACTTCCATGGTGTGACCGGTATGCAGTGGCACGTCATGCCGGCCTCCTGGAAGTCCCCGTCGGCCTCGTTGGCTGGTCGGTCCGGTGCACCTGGACTTCCACGAAAGAACTTTGGTGCATTCTTTCTGGAGTCCCAGGCCGACCAGCAGTTGTAGGAGCTCGGCCACGTTGGCGAGTCCAACCGAGAGTACCGTGAAGGAGGACGTGCTGCACGTTCTAGCGGGAGCTGCACCTGGTCCAACCCGAGAAGGACTTCCATGGTGTGACCGGTATGTAGTGGCACGTCATGCCGGCCTCCTGGAAGTCCCCGTCGGCCTGGCTGGCAGGTCTGTCTTCATTGACGTTTTGGAGGAAAAACCCTATGAGGTTTTTATTTTGGGCTTCAGCCGGGCAGCAGTTCCAGGAGCCCGGGTAAGTTGGCACCTTACCCCGGTGTATTTGAGGTGGTGACACTTTTAGGGGTGCGAATATCTCCTTCACCTGAAATCCTGTGAGAGGGCATTTCTGATCCGCGTTCCAAGTCCCTACGGTTCTTCCTAGCGGGAAGTCCTAACCGTTTGTGGCCGAGAAGGACTTCCATGGTGTGACCGGTATGCAGTGGCACGTCATGCCGGCCTCCTGGAAGTCCCCGTCGGCCTCGTTGGCTGGTCGGTCCGGTGCACCTGGACTTCCACGAAAGAACTTTGGTGCATTCTTTCTGGAGTCCCAGGCCGACCAGCAGTTGTAGGAGCTCGGCCACGTTGGCGAGTCCAACCGAGAGTACCGTGAAGGAGGACGTGCTGCACGTTCTAGCGGGAGCTGCACCTGGTCCAACCCGAGAAGGACTTCCATGGTGTGACCGGTATGTAGTGGCACGTCATGCCGGCCTCCTGGAAGTCCCCGTCGGCCTGGCTGGCAGGTCTGTCTTCATTGACGTTTTGGAGGAAAAACCCTATGAGGTTTTTATTTTGGGCTTCAGCCGGGCAGCAGTTCCAGGAGCCCGGGTAAGTTGGCACCTTAACCCGGTGTATTTGAGGTGGTGACACTTTTAGGGGTGCGAATATCTCCTTCACCTGAAATCCTGTGAGAGGGCATTTCTGCTCCGCGTTCCAAGTCCCTACGGTTCTTCCTAGCGGGAAGTCCTAACCGTTTGTGGCCGAGAAGGACTTCCATGGTGTGACCGGTATGCAGTGGCACGTCATGCCGGCCTCCTGGAAGTCCCCGTCGGCCTCGTTGGCTGGTCGGTCCGGTGCACCTGGACTTCCACGAAAGAACTTTGGTGCATTCTTTCTGGAGTCCCAGGCCGACCAGCAGTTGTAGGAGCTCGGCCACGTTGGCGAGTCCAACCGAGAGTACCGTGAAGGAGGACGTGCTGCACGTTCTAGCGGGAGCTGCACCTGGTCCAACCCGAGAAGGACTTCCATGGTGTGACCGGTATGTAGTGGCACGTCATGCCGGCCTCCTGGAAGTCCCCGTCGGCCTGGCTGGCAGGTCTGTCTTCATTGACGTTTTGGAGGAAAAATCCTATGAGGTTTTTATTTTGGGCTTCAGCCGGGCAGCAGTTCCAGGAGCCCGGGTAAGTTGGCACCTTACCCCGGTGTATTTGAGGTGGTGACACTTTTAGGGGTGCGAATATCTCCTTCACCTGAAATCCTGTGAGAGGGCATTTCTGCTCCGCGTTCCAAGTCCCTACGGTTCTTCCTAGCGGGAAGTCCTAACCGTTTGTGGCCGAGAAGGACTTCCATGGTGTGACCGGTATGCAGTGGCACGTCATGCCGGCCTCCTGGAAGTCCCCGTCGGCCTCGTTGGCTGGTCGGTCCGGTGCACCTGGACTTCCACGAAAGAACTTTGGTGCATTCTTTCTGGAGTCCCAGGCCGACCAGCAGTTGTAGGAGCTCGGCCACGTTGGCGAGTCCAACCGAGAGTACCGTGAAGGAGGACGTGCTGCACGTTCTAGCGGGAGCTGCACCTGGTCCAACCCGAGAAGGATGTCCATGGTGTGACCGGTATGTAGTGGCACGTCATGCCGGCCTCCTGGAAGTCCCCGTCGGCCTGGCTGGCAGGTCTGTCTTCATTGACGTTTTGGAGGAAAAACCCTATGAGGTTTTTATTTTGGGCTTCAGCCGGGCAGCAGTTCCAGGAGCCCGGGTAAGTTGGCACCTTACCCCGGTGTATTTGAGGTGGTGACACTTTTAGGGGTGCGAATATCTCCTTCACCTGAAATCCTGTGAGAGGGCATTTCTGCTCCGCGTTCCAAGTCCCTACGGTTCTTCCTAGCGGGAAGTCCTAACCGTTTGTGGCAGAGAAGGACTTCCATGGTGTGACCGGTATGTAGTGGCACGTCATGCTGGCCACCTGGAAGTCCCCGTCGGCCTCGGCCACCTGTCGTTAAGCTGTGAGAGGAGCACGTGCTCCCGCGCCGTTTGAGTCTTTGGAATTTGTCCAAGACTCCTCAGATCGATCTGGCTCCCCGTGACCCGGCGGCGGAGGGACCACTCGCTCGGCAGTGCTTTGGAGCACTGTCGGTTACGGCGAGCGCGTCTTCCTCCCACACCGTCCGGGTCTGTTTCGCCCCCGGCCACCTACGGCCGGTGTCCCAAAAAGCCCGGCGGTCCTGCTAAGGCGGGCGCCGG
>NC_134689.1:375678928-375731428 GCF_050947455.1 Rhinoderma darwinii
CAGGGAAGCTGTACCAAACGATATAAAAAGTATTGTGCTGTGTGGCTAGTAGAGCCAATCATAGTATACAGCGGACACATAGTTGTGAGTTCACACTATACATGACGGGAGTGCTCCCTCTGCCTCTCCCCACCACATGACCTTTTCTGCAGTGACTGATGGGCTGCCAGAGACTCGAGAACTCCCTTCATTTGACCTATTGCGGCATTAGTTCAATATCCCTATGAGCTCCTTCTACTCCTATTTTCAAATACGCTTTACCCCTTTACTCATTTTGAGCATCTCTGTCTCAAAGGCCCATCTTCCAAGGGTTTAATATTGGGGATATATATGTTGCCATGCACACCGTCCACTGAATCCTCCACCAAACATAATCCCGATATCTCCGATAGGTGTTGGAGGTGTCAGAGGCACTCAGGGTCCCTAATTCATATCTTTTAGGACTATGTGATGATCGTGCAATACTGGTCCATGGTCAGCCTCCTTTTCACAGTAGTGATCTTTATAACTATGATAGATGTGATCTGGCCACACTTCCTTGCCTGAAGAAGGCATTGTGGGATATGTACTAACCCGAGTTACTGAATGCAAACAGTGATTTTTATCATTAAAGTGTAGCTAAACGTTTTATAAACGTCTGACATGTCATAGTAACATGTCAGAAGATTGGATTGGTGGGGGTCTGAGCTCTGAAACCCCCACCAATCGCTAGAACGAAGCAGCTGAACTGCTCGAGTCTGTTCGGCTTTTTCCGGAAATAAATGTATCGTTGTACGGACTCAACAAAAAGGCTATAAGCCCGTAGTACGATACACTGGCTCTTCCGGAAAAAGCCGAAAGTTTCTCTTTCACATGTTCTTTTTGCCATTGACCCCTCTCATTATAATTTAATTGGTCCAAAAAAATGGAGTAAATTTTTTTTTTCTGTGTTCATGTTGGGATGACCATTGCAGAATGTAAAATATAGGTTCCTACTTACACTTGGACATAAAATAACCCAAGATGAGGATGCTCAAGATCAGCAGCAGGCCACAGCTGAAAACAACAATAAGAAGTCTGTGCCTTTGATGACAACCTGTAAGAGAACAAACTGGTATCACGGATGGTTTTTATTGGCAAGCTAACATAATGTTACAGTCACCAAGTTACATTGCAGGGTTTAGTTTCGTACTTGGGGTTATCAGTAGTCGGAAAACCCCCTCTTAGCTGTTCAGCAGCTGTTTCATTATTTTTCCGCCATCACTAAGAGGAGCTTACAGCATATAGATTTATAATTACATTCAATGAAGCTGTATCAATCCCTATGCAGTGAGCTCCCCCTAGTGGCATTTGAAGGCAGGAAGAATTTTATTATTTAACTCAATGATAGTGTGAAGGGAAGCAGGAGATTTAGAGCTCAGTGTCAGAAAACAGAGCTCTGACCTATTTAGATAAAATACAATTAAATTATAGTTATACTTTCCTACCATAGACCACAACTATTAACCCCTAACGTACACCACCAGGAATATTAGGTGTTAAATCCCAAACCACTCTAGACTAACAGGGATATTAGGTATTTACCCATAAATACTATAGACTAAATAATACATATTACCATAACCCTTTTATCATCCTAGACGAGGAAAGCTACTGTATATGACCTTCTAAACCAATCTAGACCACGACCATTAACCCCTTAACCATCCTAAACCACTCTAGACCACCAGGGATATTAGGTATTTACCCATAAACACTCTAGACCGCCATGGATAATAGATATCACTGTTAAACTTTTCATCATCAGGAGAGATGCTGAATATAACCACTCTAGACCACCAGCAGTATTACAGGAATATCATCACTAATTCTCTAAACTACCCTTTGCAAAAATGTATGATATAGAGTATCTAGAAAGTTGCTAAAGTGAGTAGAATCCGAGGGCATTCTGCCATCTCCATCTTAGTCTCCAATGGGCAATGGACAAGAAAAAGAAAATATATGGAAACATTAAACATCTGGTTGACCATCCAGTCTAGAATAAATGTGACAGTGGCCTTAGATGCCAAACTAATCAGATATTTAACATTCATTGAGATCTTTTGTAGTTATAGAAGACTTAAAGGTGTTGTCCGGGTACGGGACAGTTTTTCATACTGATGACCTGTCCACAGGATAGGTCATCAGTACATGATCGGTGGGGGCCTGATACCTGGACCCTGCACCTGTCAGCTGTTTTGGCTGACTCTGGTTGTCCGTGCCGGGAGCAAACGGCATCCGGTCATGGTATAGCGGCCGTGCTGCAGTACTGCAGCTCTGCTCCTATTCAAGTGAATAGGAGCAGAGTTGAAGTACTGCAGAACGGCTGCTATCCTGTGACTGGAGCCATCTGCTTCCAACACTGGCCACTGCATAACATCCGGTGCCCAGAGGCAGCCGGAACAGCTGACTGGTGCTGGACCCCCACAATCATATACTGGTGACCTATCCTGTATCCAGTATGAAAATCCGCCCCATGCCGGACAACCCCTTTAATAAAAGCAAGACCTGAATTCTAATATCACAATGGATGTGTGTTAAACGGGTATTATCATCTTATAAAGTTATGGCATAATCATGGTATGCTAGAAAAAAGAAATGGTTTTAAACCATACCGAATAGAGATCCCAAAATATGCGGTAATTATACTGCACGGTGCCGTTTCAGAAAAATAAGATATGCAGAACTAAAAAAGAGAATCCAGAAACAAAGTGGGCACTCTTTGGGATAATGAATAATTTATAGAAATTTTATTAGAAATCTATAGAGATTCTTGAGTATAAATTTAAAGAAAAAGTAGATATACTATTTCTAAACAGAATGTACACATTTATTTAATTAAAAACACCTCCTGGCCAGGATACAATTCCAAATACAAATAACAATGTTTCTAAAACGTATCCCCCTCTATGCTTATGCAAATAACATGGAAGAGATCAGATGAGCAATTTAGCAAAAACTTTTCTCTTCGTTCCAGAAACCGCTTGTCTAAGTTCACACCTGTGGTTTTTTATATTCAGATATTTCAATCAAAAACTGGCACAAACAATCCATCAACTGTAATGGCAATTTTGTAGGAACTGAAATGTTATCTTAATAACCATTCCATACTCATCTGCTCGTGGATTGAATTCCAAGGTCATACACCAATGAGGCAAGGGTATGCTTTATATTCTTCTTTTAAGTTACATCCTATTTCCAGGAACGATGGTGGATGGTAGTATATTTTTAGACCGGATCCGGTCAGATTTCTCACCTCCTAAAGCTCCCAGTGAATATCTGTGACTGCCACAGGGACACGTTTATGCATCAGACCAGTCTCAATGATTATTTATATTACGGTGTTTTTACCTCCAAATACTCGGGGCAGCCGAGAGGACAACAGAAGGGAAGCAGAGTCCAAGAAAAGCATATATTGCCAGGAAGGTGAGATAAAAGTTGTATTGTGCTGTTTCCCATGTGGTGTTTCAACACCACCGGAGATTGCAAGGCATGGTTGACGTCACTACCTGCCATGAGCACCTTGATTGATCAGCTGACGCGTTTCATCCCTGACCGGGATTTCTTCAGAGCCATTCAGTAAATGAAATAGAATACGGCATCTTTATAGTGCCGTACTTAAAAGGGAACAGGTCCATGTCTATGCATTTCCCTATTCTCACAAATTATTACAAATATTTTATCAGACAAGTCTATAAGAGAAAATACATTTGCATAGGCAATCAAAATTATATACCAATAATAGGTCACAGAGTACTATTTTTCACCCCTGTCATTTTTATGAATGATCAGCGATGTCCTCTCCAAAGGAAAATAGAAAGGAAATGTAAAATTAAAATGAAATAAGAAAAAACAAAACAAAAAAGAAAAAGAGAAAAAGAGAAAAAAAATTATAATATAACAAAAATTTTTTTTAAATTAAGCAATTATAAATAATATGTAAGCAATTCCCTTTATTTAAACAATTATATAGATAAGTGGATTGAATAAATCTCAAAGGGATGATTGGTAAGGAGTCCATGGTTCGCCCCGGGGTGGCAGGGAATCTGTCCTATGCCAAATCAAGGCAATGGGACCGGGTCCCCACCAACCAGACGCAAGCTCAAGACTCCATCAGGATGGGATGCTCAATCATTCTTAATTTAAAAAGGAATGAATATACTGCAAAGGGCCCTTTTATGAGAAGCTGATTAACTTATGTCTGCCTTAGGATGGCAGGGAGTAAGTCCAACGCCTAAGGCAAAAGGACCGAGTCCCCACCAGCCAAAGGCAGAACTCGGTCATCAGACATACAGATTTTTCCCAACATAAAGATATTTATATATATATTGTAGAGGGCCCTTAACCCCTTCCCGAAATTTGACGTATCCATATGCCAAAGTCGGGTAGGGGAAGTATGGAACGGGCTCACGGAGTGTACCCTCTCCATACGATGCCAGTGTCGGCTGTATGTTACAGCCGACACTTCAGAGGAACAAGCGGGATCACGCTCGTTTAACTCATTAAATGATACAGTCAATAGCGACCGCAGCATTTAAATCATTAGAAAGAGGGGGGCGACCCCCTCTAACAGCTCATCGTGCCCGCCACGCGGGGGGGGGGGGGGGGCGATGGTTGGGCTTAATAGAAGCCTGTCAGAATCACAATATACTGCAATACATTAGTATTGCAGTATATCGTGCAAGCGATCTAATGATCGCTGGTTGAAGTCCCCTAGGGGGACTAATAAAAAAAAAGTAAAAATTAGTAAAATAAAGGGGTTTTTTATGTAAAAATAAAATAAAATTAATTAAAAAAGTTTAAAAAAAAAAACCTTTTCCCTTTTTCCTCCTAGAGCATAGTAAACAAATAAATACACATAATTAGTATCGCCGCGTCCGTAAAAGTTTGAACTATTACAATATGTCATTATTTAACCCGCACGGTGAACGCCGTAATTAAAAAAAATTGTAAACGCATGAATCTCAATTTTTTGTCACCTCATCTCCCACAACAAATGAAATAAAAAGTGATCAAAACGTTGCATGTACCTCAAAATGGTATTAAAAACTACAGCTAATCCCGCAAAAAATAAGCCATCATACCACTTAAATCGACGGAATAATAAAAAAGTTATGGCTCTCGGAACTTAGGTTTTTACTTGTAAAAGTAGTAAAACATAGAAAAAACTATATATATTGGGTATTGCCGTAATCGTATTGACCCACAGAATAAAGTTAACATGTTGTTTTAATTGCACAGTGAATTCCGTAAAAACAACGTGGAAAAACAATTGAGGAATCACTATTTTTTTCATTTTCTACCCCACAAATATTGTTTTCTCTGTTTCCTAGTACATTATATGGCACAATAAATGGTGCTACGAAACACTACATCTCGTCCCACAAAAATCAAGTCCACATAGGACTATATCGACAGAAAAATAAAAAAGTTACGGCTTTTCGAAGGTGGGGAGGAAAAAACGAAAATGAAAATCTGAAAAAGGGCTGAGGCGGGAAGGGGTTAATTATTGAGCAGCAAAATCAAGAATACCCCTAAAAGGTACAATGCCAACCCAATGTCTGGTAATAAAATTAGAAAAGCTCCCCACCTGTCATAACAAATGAATACTTGACAGGGGATGTGTGGAGATCGCCTGGGACGCTGGTGTACAGCCAGCCCAGCGAGAGTCCACGCATCCCCCGTCAAGGAGAAATGGTGAGTAAATTATAAGAACATATTACATTTTATTTCATTATTGAGTCCCCCATTGGTTCAAAGTGCCCAATGTATAGATTCACATGGTTTCCTTCTGTAAGAGGATACGATTACGGTCACCATCCCTTCTGTCTCCTGATAGTTGATAGATCCCCATAAATTTCAAACCAGTGGGCGATTGTTTTTGATGTGTTTTAAAATGTGCTGCCAATGAATTTTTTTTTCCACCCTTTAGAATGTCTGGGAGATGTTCACTTATGTGTGTTTGTAGCTCTCGCTTATTTTTCCCAATATATTGTTTTCCACATGGGCATATGATCGAATATACAACCATAGTGGAACGACAATTAATACACTTATAAACCTTATATTCTCTTTTATGTTGACTATAAAAAAACGTATCAGATTTCAGGGCATATTTGCAACAGTTGCAAGAAGCACACATATACATCCCTTTCGGACACTTTTTTAACCATGATTCATTTCCTAGGGTCTTTCTTTTAAACTCAGAACTAACCAAGAGATCTTTCAATGTTGGTGCCTTCCTTGGAACAATACTTGGGGTGTTACCAACTATTGAGCCAATTCTGTTGTCCAATGTTAGATGTGGCCAATTTTTTGTCATTAAGTTACGTAACAAGTTCCAGTGGGATCCATACCTCGCGATAAGTCGCACTTTATTGTCACTGTTGTTTTTTTTTTTACTCGGTCAAGGGTATCCTTCCTATTATATCTTATGGCCCTATTATATCCCTTTTTTTTATCAGGCTTTTAGAATATCCCCTAATCTCAAAGCGGGATGTTAAATCTTGAGCCTCACGTCTAAAGTCCTCAAATTTGGAACAATTCTGTAGGATTTGATGAATTCACTTATTGGGATCCCCTGATCTGGGAAGGTAGATGATGACTACTTGTCGCTAGGAGAGTATTACCTGATGTAGGTTTGCAGAAGGTAGTAGTCATTAGTCTATTTGTTTCCCTATAGATATTAAGGTCAAGAAAGCTAATGATGGTTTCACTATAAGTGAACGTCAGAAAGATATTTAAATTGTTACTATTAAGATCTTTAATCAAAATCTGTAAAGATTCCACAGGTCCTTTCTGGCATAAGAGGACATCGTCCATATATCGGAACCAGGTGGCTGCACACTTTCTGAAAAGGGGGTGTGGATATACAATAAACTCTTCCCACCATCCTAGATGCAAACATGCATATGATGGTGCACAGGAGGACCCCATAGCAGTCCCCTGTACCGGACGATAATATTTTCCATAAAAGGAGAAGCAGTTGTAGCTTAAAACAAATTCTAACATTTCAATGTTTCAATGATAAATTCATTTTGATGAGCCCATTCTTCTCCTCGCTTCTGCAGAAAGTGTGCAGCAGTCCTTAGACCAGCATCATGGGCAATCGAACCGTACAAAGATTCCACATCTAATCCAACAAGCAAAAAGTCACCTTCAATTGTGAAATTCTCAATTTTACTTAAAAGGCCTCCTGTGTCCAAGACAAAAGAGGGCAGTGTGCGAACAAAAGGTTTAAGTTTTTCGTCTATACTTCCCAAGATGATCTTTGGGACCATCACAGCCCGATATATTTGGCCTGCCCGGTGGGGTGTCTCTATTCTTATGCACCTTGGGAAGTACATAGATGGTGGGCATCCGCGGCTCCTTAACTTCCAAGTATTGGAATTCATGCTTACTTATTAGACCCTCGTCCGGAGCAAACATGAGTTTTTATTTAGTATGCATGCTAAATCTGCAAGAGGATTATCAGTCAAAAGGGTATAGAATTCCGTGTCCAATTGTCTTTTTATCTCACCAACATAGTATTCCTCCCTGAGGAGGACATTACCACCCTTGTCACTGGGTTTAATTATGACATGTTTAAGATTTCATAATTCCTTTAATGCTTTTCGTTCCTTTTTAGTTAGAGGGAACCTGTCACCAGCATTTCACCTATTGAACTTTACTTATCCCTCACTGGCCGCTGCTATAAAAAGTTCATTGCCGTTATCCTCTCTCCTAATCTCCTCCTCCGAATGTAAATAACGGTCTGCAAACATTTTGCGTCTTTTATCATAATAATCCGGTGTCCCTTTGGGCGCACACACCAGAAGAGGACTTCAAAGCACAAGCGCAGGAGTTTGTGTGCTGGGGGAAGGCGAGGAGCTGTCAATCAAAAGTAAGGAGGCGGGGTAAACTCGGAAAGACTTGAGGAATGAAGATGTGACTCTTTTCAAAGGAAGATTTGACTCTTTTCAAACGAAGATTTAACTCTTTTATGCTCATTAGCATTTGGTGAGGGAACACTAAAAAACGGATTTTCCACCCTCTATCACCAGGTATTGCTGGTTTAATAGGTGAAATGCTGGTGACAGGTTCCTTTTAAGTTGTCTTCACTCAGGAAGGCAGACCAGTCGATGAGATTAATATCTCTGTGCATTGCCTCCATAAATGCATGAGTGCATCTATTGGAATAGACATAGTTACATAGTTACATAGTTAGTACGGCTGAAAAAAGACACATGTCCATCAAGTTCAACCAAGGGAAGGGAAAAGGGAAGGAAAAATTTCTACACATAGGAGCTAATATTTTTTTGTTCTAGGAAATTATCTAACCCTTTTTTAAAGCCATCTACTGTCCCTGCTGTGACCAGCTCCTGCGGTAGGCTATTCCATAAATTCACCGTTCTCACTGTAAAGAAGCCTTGTCGCCTCTGCAGCTTGAACCTTTTTTTCTCCAGACGGAGGGAGTGCCCCCTTGTTTTTTGAGGGGGTTTTACAAGGAATAATAATAATAATAATAATAATAATCTTTATTTATATAGCGCCAACATATTACGCAGCACTTTACAATGTAGAGGGAACATGAAAACAATATCGGACATTACATAGTGACAAAGTTAATTTACAATTCAAACCTGGGGAGTGAGGACCCTGCTCGCAAGAGCTTACAATCTATGAGGACATAAGGGAGACACAAAGTGTAATAGTGTTTGTTCTGTACAATGGTCCGGCCATTTTTATACACATGCGGTGGTAACATAAAGCTGCATGAGCCGGTCACCCGTCAGTATCCGTGTATGACGGACATGAAGAGAAGGAGTGTGAGGGAATCTTATTCTGATGACTAATCTAAATGGAGGGCCATGAAAAGGAGTCAGATTAGGGAATTTTATAGGCCTGTCTAAATAGATGTGTTTTCAGGGCACGTTTAAAACTGTGGATATTGGGAATTAATCTGATTGTCTGGGGTAGCACATTCCAGAGGACGGGTGCAACACGAGAGAAATCCTGGAGACGGTAGTGGGAGGTTCGGATTATGGAGGATTTTAATCTAAGGTCGTTGGCAGAACGTAGAGCCCGAGTAGGGTGGTAGACAGAGATGAGGGAGGAGATGTAAGGAGGTGCAGCACTGTGGAGAGCTTTGTGGGTGAGAGTAATAAGTTTGAATTTTATTCGGAAGGGGATGGGCAACCAGTGCAGTGACTGGCACAGATTAGAGGCGTTGGTGTAGCGGTTGGTCATAAAGATGAGCCTGGCTGCTGCATTGAGGATAGATTGGAGAGGGGAGAGTTTAGTGAGGGGAAGACCGACTAGTAATGAGTTACAGTAGTCAAGACGAGAGTGAATCAGAGCAACAATGAGAGTTTTGGCAGTTTCCTCCGTAAGAAAAGAGCGGATTCTGGAGATGTTTTTTAGGTGAAAATGACAGGAGCGTGAAAGTGATTGTATGTGAGGAGTAAAGGAAAGATCTGAGTCAAAAATAACCCCGAGACAGCGGGCGTGCTGCTTAGGAGTTATGGTAGTGCCACACACAGAGATAGAGACATCAGGTTTAGGGAGGTTAGTAGATGGTTGGAACACAAGGAGCTCAGTTTTAGAAAGATTCAGTTTCAGATAGAGAGAGAACATGATGTTAGAGACAGCGGACAGACAATCACTGGTGTTCTGTATTAGAGCAGGGGTGATGTCACGGGAAGAGGTATATAATTGGGTGTCATCAGCGTAGAGATGGTACTGGAAGCCAAATCTGCTGATGGTTTGTCCAATAGGAGCTGTGTAGAGAGAAAAGAGGAGTGGACCTAGGACTGATCCCTGAGGAACCCTGATATCAAGGGGAAGAGGAGAAGAAGTGGAACCAGCAAATGACACACTGAATGAGCGGTCAGAGAGATAGGAGGAAAACCAAGAGAGAGCCGCGTCCTTGAGGCCAATAGAGTGGAGCAGGTTAAGTAGGAGTTTGTGGTCTACAGTGTCAAAGGCTGGAGAGAGATCCAAAAGAATCAGGAGAGAGGATTTACCGTCCGATTTAGCCGCCAAGAGATCATTTGAGACTTTAGTAAGGGCAGTTTCTGTGGAGTGTAGAGTGCGGAAACCAGATTGTAAGGGGTCAAGAATGGAGTTAGCAGAGAGATAGCGGATAAGGCGAGAGTAGACCAAGCGTTCCAGGAGTTTGGAGATGAAGGGCAGATTAGAGACTGGTCGGTAGTTGGCAGCGCTGGATGGGTCAAGTGTTGGTTTTTTCAATAATGGGTTTATAATGGCATGTTTAAAAGCGGAGGGAAAGATACCAGAGGAAAGAGAGAGGTTAAATATTTTAGTGAGGTGACTAGTGACAGCTGGGGAGAGGGACTGGAGGAGGTGTGAGGGGACAGGATCACTAGGGCAGGTAGTAGGACGAGAAGAAGAGAGGAGCCTCGAGACTTCTTCTTCAGTTATTGGGTCAAATGCTGAGAGTGAAGAAGAGGGTGTGTGGGGGGGAAGGGGATCTTCAGTTATTGGGTCAAATGCTGAGAGTGAAGAAGAGGGAGTGTGGGGGGGAAGGGGATCTTCAGTTATTGGGTCAAATGCTGAGAGTGAAGAAGAGGGAGTGCGGGGGGGAAGGGGATCGATGTTACTAGGGGACTGGGAGAGAATATCATGCCGGATGTTGTCAATTTTAACTTTAAAATAATTGGCCAGGTCTTCAGCACTGAGATCTGTGATTGGTGTCTGCACTTTAGGACTAAGGAGGGAGTGAAAAGTATCAAAGAGGCGTTTTGGATTATTAGATAGTGTGGAGATGAGAGAAGTGAAGTAGACTTGTTTGGCGCGGTGTTCCCCAAGGAACAGGATTTCACCATATTTTTTGTATGTGCCATTAATATATTTATATAAGTTAATCATGTCCCCCCTTGGTCGTCTTTTTTCAAGGCTAAATAGGTTTAATTCTTTCAATCTTTCCTCATAACTTAAATTCTCCATGCCCCTAATTAGCTTCGTTGCTCTTCTTTGTATTTTTTCCAACTCCAGGGCATCCTTTCTATGAACTGGAGCCCAGAACTGGACTGCATATTCTAGATGAGGCCTCACTAATGCTTTGTAAAGTGGTAATATTACATCCCTGTCCCGCGAGTCCATGCCTCTTTTAATACACGACAATATCCTGCTGGCCTTTGAAGCAGCTGATTGACACTGCATGCTGTTATTGAGTTTATGATTTACAAGTACACCCAGATCCCTCTCAACAAGTGAATCCGCCAGTGTAGCTCCCCCTAGGACATATGATGCATGCAGGTTGTTGGTACCCAGATGCATAACTTTACATTTATCTACATTAAACTTCATCTGCCAAGTGGACGCCCAAACACTTAGTTTGTTTAAATCTGCCTGTAATTCATGAACATCTTCCATAGTCTGAACTATATTACATAGCTTGGTGTCATCTGCAAAAATAGAAATAGTGCTATTAATCCCATCCTCTATATCATTAATAAATAAGTTGAATAATAGGGGTCCCAGCACTGAACCCTGGGGTACACCACTTATAACCGGTGACCATTCTGAGTAGGAATCATTGACCACAACTCTCTGGATACGGTCCTTGAGCCAATTCTCAATCCAATTACAAACTATATTTTCTAAACCTATAGTCCTTAATTTACCCATTAGGCGTCTATGGGGGACAGTGTCAAATGCCTTTGCAAAGTCCAAAAACACTAAATCCACAGCGGCCCCTCTGTCTAGACTTCTGCTCAACTCTTCATAAAAACAGATTAGGTTAGTTTGACAACTTCTGTCCTTAGTAAAACCGTGCTGGCTGTCACTTATAATGCTATTTATTGTCACATAATCCTGTATATAGTCCCTCAATAGCC
The DNA here is from genome assembly GCF_050947455.1 of Rhinoderma darwinii. Classification (NCBI taxonomy): domain Eukaryota; kingdom Metazoa; phylum Chordata; class Amphibia; order Anura; family Rhinodermatidae; genus Rhinoderma; species Rhinoderma darwinii. The sequence goes on from NC_134689.1 coordinate 375,690,787, forward strand.
CCTCAAACATTTTCCCCACGATGGATGTTAAGCTTACTGGTCTATAATTACCCGGGGAAGACCTAGAGCCCTTTTTGAAAATAGGCACCACATTTGCCCTGCGCCAGTCCCTTGGCACTATGCCAGTCACTAGAGATTCTCTGAATATTATGAAAAGGGGGACAGAAATAACTGAACTAAGCTCTTTAAGAACTCTAGGGTGTAACCCATCTGTTCCCGGGGCCTTGTGCACATTTATTTTATTTAATTTAGCTTGGACCATCTCTACATTCATCCAATTCAGTATATCAACTGATATATTAACAGCACTGGCACCGGCTACATCAGCTGCTCCTTCTTCAGTTGTATATACAGAGCTAAAGAACCCATTTAGTAACTCTGCCTTCTCTTGATCCCCTGTGATCAACTCCCCATTACCATTATCTAGGGGTCCTACATGTTCAGACCTGGGCTTTTTTGCATTTATATGCTTGAAGAATTTTTTGGGATTTGTTTTACTATCCTTGGCCACCTGCCTTTCATTTTGTATTTTTGCTGATTTTATTACATTTTTACAGATTTTATTAAGCTCTTTATATTTTACAAAGGCTACAGCTGTACCCTCAGATTTGTATTTTTTAAATGCCCTTTTTTTGTCATGTATTGCCCCTTTCACAGAATGTGTAAGCCATGTGGGGTTTAATTTGAGTCGTTTATACTTGTTACCTGTAGGAATAAATTTTGCACTATAATAACTCAAAGTAGATTTGAAAATCTCCCATTTATCATTTGTTCCATTATTTGACATTAGTTCTTCCCAGTCTATATCCTGAATTGCAGCCCTCATCCTGGGGAAATTGGCTTTCTTAAAATTAAATGTTTTTGCCCTCCCAGCCTGCGTTTGTTTTTTACAGTATAGGTAAAATGTAACTATATTATGATCACTGTTACCGAGGTTTTCACGAACATTGACATTCCCAACAAGATCTGCATTATTAGAAATTACCAGATCCAACAGAGCTTCACCTCTAGTCGGGTCTTCCACAAACTGGCCCATAAAATTTTCCTGCAACAGGTTGAGGAAATGTCTCCCCTTTGCAGTTGAAGCCGAACCATGACACCAATTAATATCCCGGAAATTAAAATCTCCCATTATCACTACAGTACCCGCCTGTGCAGCCTGCTCCATCTGTTTATATAGCTGAACTTCCATCTCCTCAGTTATATTGGGGGGTCTATAGATTACACCAAAAGTAATTTTTTCAGTGTTTACCTCCCTTTCTAGTTCCACCCACAAGGTTTCAACCTCCTCACAGTATTCACCCACTATTGTCTCTTTCACACTCGCCTTCATATCATTTCTCACATACAGACATACACCACCACCTTTCCTATTTGTCCTGTCTTTCCGAAAAAGTGTAAAACCCTGTAGATTTACAGCCCAGTCATGTGAAGAGTCCAGCCATGTTTCAGCAACACCAACTATATCTATATTTTCTTCCAGTATCAAGGCCTCCAGCTCCCCCATTTTGCTTGCTAGACTTCTGGCATTTGTGAACATACACTTTAACTTGCCTGTCAGTTTTTCACTTTTATTATCAGAAATGTGATTTGACATTAATCGGGCCTTTTTATTTACACTAATGTTTTGTAACGAAAGGATCTCCTTATCTTGTTGTCTAGTCCTCTCCCCACCGTCTGTTTCTCCCCCCACCAGTATAGTCTGACCCCTCTCTAACCTGGCTACCCCTTTTTTTTCTACATTGACCTCCCTCCTCAGCCCTAGTTTAAATACTCCGCCACCCCAGCTAGAATTCTCTCCCCCAGCACAGCGGACCCCCTTCCATTTAGGTGCAAATCATCTGCAGAATACAGTTTGTACCCCAATGAAAAGTCAGCCCAGTGCTCTAGGAACCCAAATCCTTCTCCTCTACACCAAGACTTTAGCCATGCATTTAACTCCCTGAGCTCCCGCTGTCTTTCCTGTGATGCGCATGGCACAGGCAGTATTCCTGAGAATACTACTTTGGAGGTCCTTCCCTTCAGCTTGTAGCCTAGTTCTTTAAAATTATTCTTAAGGCTCCTCCACCTACCATTTATTCTGTCGTTGGTACCGACATGGACCACGACAGCTGGATCATCACCAGCCCCTCCCAGCAATTTGTCCACCCGTTTTACCACATGCCGAACCCTGGCACCAGGGAGACAGCAAACCATTCGGTTGAGGTGGTCTTGGCGACAAATTATTCTATCCGTCTTCCTGATTATATAATCCCCTACGACTATCAATTGTCTTGGCTTACCTGCATTACCATCCCGCCGACTACTAGCTGGGCTGTTCTCCCGGCTGTTAGGGAGATCAGTATCCACTAGGGCTGCCATTTCTGAGACTGACACCCTCGCATCATCACCCAACTTGGCAATTTTGCCTGGAATGTCAGAAACCGGATCGGCCTTCCTTGTCTTTGACCCCTTTCTACTGCCCCTAACTACATTAACCCAGCTACTTACCTGATCCTGCTCACCCATGTCTTCACCCTCCAGTTGTAACCCACTAACTGCATGCTCTGTGAGCAGCAAGCTCCGCTCAAAATTGTCTATCCTCCTCAGTGTTGCATTCTGCTCCTCCAGATCTCTAATACGAGCTTCCAGGTGAACAACATGCTCACATCTGCCACAGAGATATTCACCCTGGAACTCCGGCTCCAGTCGTGCATACATATGGCAAACTGTGCACCGAAGAAAACCTCCAATCTTGCTATCCATTATCCAAGTTACAAAAAAACAGCGAACAGGTGTTAATCAAAAAGAAAAAGAAGTAGAAGAGCACTTACTGGGACTTTAACTCCTTTTTTGAACTCCGGTTTTTAGAACTCCACTTGATATACAAACCACTTGTTGTTTCAAGCCACAGAGCAGGCTCTACAGAGTAGTGAGGCCTGATTTATAGCACCTGGTAGCAGCTAACCCCTCCCCCTTACTCAGCTACTCAGGAAGGAAACTGCAAGGGAAAAAATGGTTTTAAATAATGTCACTTTTGCAAACTTTGTAGCAAGCAAGCAATCAATACATATATCACATACAATGGCCCCCCACTTTGTCACACACAACACAGTAAATCAATCCGGTTTTTGGAACTCCACTTGATATACAAACCACTTGTTGTTTCAAGCCACAGAGCAGACACTGGGCATAGTGTTGGTCTTTTTGCGTAATCCTGTATTCAGGAATGAGATGGGTGGTATTTACGTCTACATTATCTTTGTCCCCGGGTGCATGACTCTCCTTCCATAATTCATTTAAGTCAGCTAATGTACTCATATCTGCCAATTCAAGATTCACTTGTATGTTTGATCTTCAGAAAGGGTACCTCTATAAGATTATCTCTATTTTTTTTCTCCTTTTTCCTTGTCCCCATGCCAAAGTCTCAAGATTATTTTTGAGGTGTAAATCTTTATAAATCTCAAACTCATTCCCAGGGGTGACTGGTGAGAAGCCCAGCCCTCGGTTTAGCAGAGAGATATGATCTATTGATAAGACAAAGTCTGTAAATTAATTATGTTATTCAGATTATTTTCTATCTTCCCCTGCGTTGCCTTGTATTCGGCCCTCCTTTTTTCTCTACTCATTTTTCCTCTACGTGTCTTCCTCTGTTTCGATCCCCTAAAAAAGAGACCTTAGCTTGTGTGTCCTCAACTCTAGTGTGTTTCCCCATCTCATTGTCACTTGAAAAATCGCTAGTCGTTTCCCCATCTGTTGATGTATGTGTATTTCTCCTCATCCATGGTTTATGTCTATTAGACTCCTCCTTTTTAACTGCAAAGAAAAAGATTTGATTCTGTTCAAAGTCAAAAATGTCCCTTTGAAATTTCTTTCTTTTACGGGTGGAAATTTCCCTTAGTTCAAACTCCACTTCTTTTTTTAAGGCTGTTATTTAATTTTTCAAACTCCGGGTGAGTACAAAACTCATCCAGTTTTTTTACACAGTTTTCAATTTCAATGGTAAGAGATCCCAACAATACCTTTTCCTTCTCTATTAATAAATGGATCAGCTTTTTAGAATGACTTAAGCAGTCTTCATCCCATTTTTTTTAGAAATTCAACTCTTTTAAAATGTGAAGCTGGATCATTGCGTCTGCATAGACCTCTAGATGTAATCTCAGATATTTTATAGGCCTCTATCCCATTTTCGTCTCAAATGGCTAAGTGTTAATTTTCTATGATTTTTAAACTGACCAAATATATCTCTATTTGAGTCCTCTGTGTTCTTATTGATCTCACAATTTAAGAGCGCAGCAATCTGTTCATCAACCTTCACTTCTAAACAGTATGCCATTTGAAAGAGAAGGGAAAAAAAGAGGGGGGAGGGGAAGGATATAAATAAAAAGGGGAGGGACACCGCTGATCATCCAAAATAGAAAAAAGTATATTCCCAAGGGTAGACAAAAAAAAGAGGAAGGAACACCTCCCCAACCACATATAAGCTAGAAAAAAAATAAATGGTTTTAAACCATACCTAATAGAGATCCCAAAATATGCGGTAATTATACTGCACGGTGCCTTTTGAGAAAAATAAGATATGCAGAACAAAAAAAGAGAATCCAGAAACAAAGTGGGCACTCTTTGGGATAATGAATAATTTATATAAATTTCTCTATAGAGATTCTAGAGTATAAATTTATAGAAAAATGTTTAAGTAGATATACGTTTTCCAAACACAATTGAAGGTGACTTTTTGCTTGTTGGATTAGACGTGGAATCTTTGTACACTTCGCTCCCACATGATGCTGGTCTAAGGGCTGCTGCACACTTTCTGCAGAAGCGAGGAGGAGAATGGCCTCATCAAAATGAATTTATCATTGAAATCTTAGAATTTGTTTTAAGCTGCAACTGCTTCTCATTTGATGGAAAATATTATCGTCCGGTACAGGGGACTGCTATGGGGTCCTCCTGTGCACCATCATATGCATGTTTGCATCTAGGATGGTGGGAAGAGTTTATTGTATATCGACACCCCCTTTTCGGAAAGTGTGCAGCCACCTGGTTCCGATATATGGACGATATCCTCTTATGCTGGAAAAACCTGTGGAATCTTTACAGATTTTGATTAAAGATCTTAATAGTAACAATTTAAATATCTGACGTTCACTTATAGTGAAACCATCATTAGCTTTCTTGACCTTAATATCTATAGGGAAACAAATAGACTAATGACTACTACCTTCCGTAAACCCACATCAGGTAATACTCTCCTAGCGGCAAGTAGTCATCATCTCCCTTCCCAGATCAGGGGATCCCAATAAGTGAATTCCTTCGAAATCCTACAGAATTGTTGCAAATTTGAGGACTTTAAACGTGAGGCTCAGGATTTAACATTCTGCTTTGAGAATAGGGGATATTCTAAAAGCCTGATAAAAAAAGGGATATAATAGGGCCATAAGATATAATAGGAAGGATACCCCTGTCAGAGTAAAAAAGGACAACAGTGGCAATAGAGTGCGATTTATCTCGAGGTATGGATCCCACTGGAACTTGTTACGTAACTTAATGACAAAAAATTGGCCACATCTGACATTGGACAAGAGAATTGGCTCAATAGTTGGTAACACCCCAAGTATGGTTCCAAGGAGGGCACCAACGTTAAAAGATCTCTTGGTTAGTTCTGAGTTTAAAAGAAAGACCCTAGGAAATGAATCATGGTTAAAAAAGCGTCCGAAAGGGATGTATATGTGTGCTTCTTGCAACTGTTGCAAATATGCCCTGAAATCTGATACGTTTTTTGATAGTTGACATAAAAGAGAATAGAAGGTTTATAAGTTTAATTGTCGTTCCACTATGGTTGTATATTCGATCATATGTCCATGTGGAAAACAATATATTGGGAAAAATAAGCGAGAACTACAAACACACATAAGTGAACATCTCTCAGACATTGTAAAGGGCGAAATAAAAAATCCATTGTCAGCACATTTTAAAACACATCAAAAACAATCGCCCACTGGTTTGAAATTTATGGGGATCTATCAACTATCAGGAGGCAGAAGGGATGGTGACCGTAATCGTATCCTTTTACAGAATGAAACCATGTGGATCTATACATTGGGCACTTTGAACCCCGGGGGACTCAATAATGAAATAAAATTTAATATGTTCTTATAATTTACTCACCATTTCTCCTTGACGGGGGATGCGTGGACTCTCGCTGGGCTGGCTGTATACCAGCGTCCCAGGCGATCTCCACACATCTCCTGTCAAGTATTCATTTGTTATGACGGGTGGGGAGCTTTTCTTATTTTATTATCAGACATTGGGCTGGCATTGTGCCTTTTAGGGGTATACTTGATTTTGCTGCTCAATAATGAAAGGCCCTCTACAATATATATATAAACATCTTTATGTTGGGAAAAATCTGTATGTCTGATGACCGAGTTCTGCCGTTGGCTGGTGGGGACTCGGTCCTTTTGCCTTAGGCGATGGACTTACTCTCTGCCATCCTAAGGCAGACATTAAGTTATTCAGCTTCTCATAAAAGGGCCCTTTACAGGATATTCATTCCTATTATATTAAGAATGATTGAGCATCCCATCCTGATGGAGTCTTGAGCTTGCGTCTGGTTGGTGGGGACCCGGTCCCACTGCCTTGATTTGGCATAGGACAGATTCCCTGCCACCCCAGGGCGAACCATGGACTCCTTACCAATCATCCCTTTGAGATTTATTCAATCCACTTATCTATTTCATTGTTAAATAAAGGGAATTGTTTACATATTATTTATAATTGTTTAATTTAAATATTTTTGTTCAATTTAAAGAGGCTCTGTCACCACATTATAAGTGCCCTATCTCCTACATAATGTGATCGGCGCTGTAATGTAGATAACAGCAGTGTTTTTTATTTTTAAAAACGATCATTTTTGAGCAAGTTATGAGCAATTTTAGATTTATGCTAATTACTTTCTTAATGCCCAACTTGAAGTTTTTTAACGTTTGACCAAGTGGGCGTTGTAAAGAGGAGTGTATGACGCTGACCAATCAGTGACCAATCAGCGTCATACACTTCTCTCCATTCATTTTCATTTGTACTCAGCAGTGTGATCTCGCGAAATTATGCTGTTCTGTCACATACACCCACATTAACTTTACTGAAGTGTCTTGAGAGTGAATAGACATTGTCTCCAGCCAGGACGCGATGTCTATTCACAATCGCGACACTTTGGTAAAGTTTGTGTGGGACTTAATCGCTGCACAGCGTGATCTCGCGAGATCACACTGTGAATTTCAGCATGGTGTCATTAAGTCCCACACAAACTTTACCGAAGTGTCGGGAGTGTACAGCAGACAATGGCTGTGAGATCATGCTCCCGAGGGACCGTCACGTTGTATAAAAATAAAGCGCGTCTATATTTGTCCCAGCGCTACATGTGACAGTCCTGTGCGTCGCTCGGTCAATGTCACTATGCTAGCCTCCTCTCACTAGTCACACAAACTGCTGCTGAGTATTCCCTCCCTCCTTCGTGATTGTCCACACAATGGCTGCGCAGTACACGACAATGAGAGCAGCGGCCGCTTGTTGTGATTGAGGACTGAATGGGAGGCGGGCAGGGAGGAGCGGCACGGTCGGGCTCCGCATCCCTTTGTTCTCCTGCAGGGAAGCACACAGTCGTGCCCCTGGCATGTGTTCCACTCTTTAAAGCGCTGGTGCTGGTGCTAGCCTTGACTTGGGATGTGTATGTACACGGCTGCTGAGTGTGTGTGACCTGAGGTAGATAGAACCAACTCCATTCGCTGGAGTATAGGAGCTAGTTCTCAATGAGCATCATGCTGTCATTCACAGCGTGATCTCGTGAGATCACGCTGTGCAGCGATTATGTCCAACACAAACTTTACCGAAGTGTCGGGAGTGTGAATAGACATCGCGTCATGGCTGGAGGCGATGTCTATTCACTGTCAAGACACTTCAGTAAAGTTAATGTGGGTGTATGTGACAGCACATCGTGATCTCGCGATATCACACTCTGCTGAGTACAAATGGGCATGAATGGAGAGAAGTGTATGACGCTGATTGGTCAGCGTCATACACTTCTCTTTACAACGCCCACTTGGTCAATAGTTAAAAAACGCCCAGTTGGGCATTAAGAAACTAAATTAGCATAAATCTAAAATTGCTCATAACTTGCTCAAAAATGATAGTTTTTCAAAATAAAAACCACTGTTATCTACATTACTTCGCCGATCAGATTATGTAGGTGATAGGGCACTTATAATCTGGTGACAGAGCCACTTTAAGCAAGGCACTATAAAAATCCCGTATTCTATTGCATTTACTGAATGGCTCTGAGGAAATCCCGATCAGAGATGAAACGCGTCAGCTGATCAATCAAGGTACTCACGGCAGGTAGTGACGTCAACCATGCCTTGCAATCTCTGGTGGTGTTGAAACACCACATGGGAAACAGCACAATACAACTTTTATCTCACCTTCCTGGCAATATATGCTTTTCTTGGACTCTGCTTCCCTTCTGTTGTTCTCTCGGCTGCCCCGAGTATTTGGAGGTAAAAACACCGTAATATAAATAATCATTGAGACTGGTCTGATGCATAAACGTATCCCTGTGGCAGTCACAGATATTCACTGGGAGCTTTAGGAGGTGAGAAATCTGACCGGATCCGGTCTAAAAATATACTACCATCCACCATCGTTCCTGGAAATAGGATGTAACTTAAAAGAAGAATATAAAGCGCACCCTTGCCTCATTGGTGTATGACCTTGGAATTCAATCCACGAGCAGATGAGTATGGAATGGTTATTAAGATAACATTTCAGTTCCTACAAAATTGCCATTACACTTGATGGATTGTTTGTGCCAGTTTTTGATTGAAATATCTAAGTATAAAAAAACGCAGGTGTGAACTTAGACAAGCGGTTTCTAGAACGAAGAGAAAAGTTTTTGCTAAATTGCTCATCTGATCTCTTCCATGTTATTTGCATAAGCATAGAGGGGGATAAGTTTTAGAAGCTTTGTTATATGTATTTGGAATTGTATCCTGGCCAGGTGTTTTTAATTATATAAATGTGTACATTCTGTTTGGAAAAATCTTTTTCTATAAATTTAAACTCAAGTATCTCTATAGATTTCTAATAAAATTTATATAAATTACTCATTTTCCCAAAGAGTGCCCGCTTTGTTTCTGGATTCTCTTTTTTTGTTCTGCATAATCATGGTATGGTTATGATCATCAGCGGCGGTCAACCTTTCGTTCTTAGGATTGTGGGGGTCGCAGCAGTGAGACCACCTCCGACCATATCTTAGAGATATGCCATCTATTACTATAGTTGAAAAAACCCTTAAAGCGAGAACATATATGTATCTGTATCCAGAGCCTACGTGCTGAGCCATAACCTCCCAACCAGAGTAGGATTATTCAGCTAGGGGGACATTTTATTTTTAGCTTCGACCAATCACATCAACTTCCAACTAAACTTTGGTCACAGACTTATGCATGTGCCATATGTAGATTTTTTTTTTTACTAATCCAAAGAAAGATCTAAGTAAGGGAGATACTTGCACGGTAGTAAATGGGTATGTGCATTTCAACAGGGGCCAGTAAAGGATCACACATTGTGTGTGTGTTACTCTGCCACATAAATATGGTACAGTATTTCTATAGTATAGAGGCATGTTTTATTTTACCATGATGCTATAACTCACACCCAGATGGCCAAAATGTGCCCCTGAGCCATTATCTCCCACCAGTCATGGTTCTCCAGTGTGCCCACTAGTATTGGGATGCTTACAATGCCTTCGATAAGACGGGATCCATGTTCTACTTCTTGGTGGTGGACCTTGGTTCCACTGAAGTGTCGTGTCTTCCACGCTGCTTCCAATGGATGATAATCTCCAGAGGTTCTCAGAGTCCGGCTTCTCACCACCCCGCACTGGTTCATATAAACTTTCTTCTTGTAGATATATGTTACTATTTTCTGGAAACAGAAGAGGAACATCTATTTAGAGATTTACATTCTCCAGAATTTAATCAGATAAGTTATTGTCATGGATCACTTGCAAAAGAGAGACATTTCCAGAGTGAAGAGGAATAAGCCAAAAATAGAGACGTTCCTTCCCAGAGGAGGACACTTGAGAAGAAGGGATTTGGATTGAGAAGTGGATTATCTTAATGACTCCAGTATATAATATATTTAATCAGTAGTATACACAGCAGAGGGGGGGGGGGGGGCCACAAGGAAACGATTTCCCATTATGGTGCTGGGTTTCAACATGTAGGAACAAAAAGTATGGTGTTTGGTTACCTCTCCACCATAATCCATGACCCTTAGACCGATTTCTCACCTCATTCTTTTCTAACAATACTCTGGAGAAGGGAATCCTGCACAGCTTCTTGCCACCCAATATTAAAAGGGATGGGGACAACCATACCTCCCAACTTTTGAATTCGGAAAAGAGGGACATTTTTAAGCCCCGCCCCTAACCACGACCAATATCCCGCATCAACACATCAAATCACGGCCAGATCCTTCTTCAAATAACAAGATCATATTCTCACTGCGGATCTCTAGACTTACAAAAAAACTATGGATATCACCAATATTATGGATCAGGTTATATCGTCTTTATGTTACTTTTCCTAACTTGGGTATAACATTTGCTCATCACGGCAGCTGCAGGAAAAACCAAAAGGCTGAGAACAATAAACGTCAAGAGGGAGACCCTGTGGTTGATGACTTTTCAATTGACAGGTAGCAGAGTTACATGATGGGGATTTTTTTTTTCCAGTTGTGTAACTCTGCTACAGGTCAATGGAAAAGTTATCCACCAGAGCCGCCTTGTAGATCGCTCCACACACAACCCCCTGTACATAGCGCCACACACAGCCCCCTGTAGATAGCTCCACACACAGCCCCCCTGTAGATAGCTCCACAGACAGTCTCCCTGTAGATAGCGCCACACACAGCCCCCCTGTACATAGTGGCACACACAGCCCCCCTGTACATAGTGCCACACACAGCCCCCCTGTAGATAGCTCCACACACAGCCCCCCTGTAGATAGCTCCACACACAGCCCCCTGTAGATAGCTCCACACAATGCCCCCCTGTAGATAGCTCCACACACAGCCCCCCTGTAGATAGCTCCACACACAGCCCCCCTGTAGATAGCTTCACACACAGCCCCCCTGTAGATAGCTCCACACACAGCCCCTGTAGATAGCTACACACACAGACCCCCTGTAGATAGCTCCAGACACAGCCCCCCTGTAGATAGCTCCAGACACAGCCCCCCTGCAGATAGCTCCACACACAGCCCCCCTGTACATAGCAACCAAATATGCAACTCAGCTCTCTACTCACTGAAATATCTCAACAAGGAGATGAGCAACCGGAGCAGGTAAAAAAGAGGTGAAATCCTCAACACCACAAAAAACAGAGACAAATCGATAGTTTTTTACCGCTCAGACGGTTGTAGATGTAAAGTCTGAAGTGTCCATCAAGGGTTTGACCTTCCCCTAGCTAGCATGTAGAAAAAACGATCCAAATTTCCACTGGTGTGTGTATCTCGCTGGTACTACTGGTTCCACACAGAAATGAAACTGAAGAAATGCAACTGCTTGCTGTGTATATCCTCGTACTTGATGTTCTAAATCTCCAATAAGGGAGAAAAAGGAGATAGTGCACTACCTTTTGGAAACTACAAATTCCACGAGTTTATTCCCCAGAGGAAGCCAGAAGGGCAAAACCCAGGGTCGGGTTGCATTATTTGGCGTTTTACAAGAGCTTATCTTATGCTTTTATCTATATCTGTTTTTGTAAGTATGGAATAAACTCGTGGAATTTGTAGTTTCCAAAAGGTAGTGCACTATCTCCTTTTTCTCCCTTATTGGAGATTTAGAACATCAAGTACGAGGATATACACAGCAAGCAGTTGCATTTCTTCAGTTTCATTTCTGTGTGGAACCACAAGTACCAGCGAGATATACACACCAGTGGAAATTTGGATCGTTCTTTCTGCATGCAAGCTGGGGGAAGGTCAAACCCTTGATGGACACTTCAGACTTTACATCTACAACCGTCTGAGTGGTAAAAAAAACTATCAATTTGCACCTGAACATAGCGCCCCACACAGCTCCCCCTGTAGATAGCGCCACACACAGCCCTTTTGTACATAGTGCCACACAACCCCCTTCCCCCTTTGTACATAGTGCCACACAACCCCCTTATACTTTGTGCCACAATGCCGCCAGAGCGGAAAGCGGTAGAGGTAGCCTACCGCTGCCACTCTCCGCTCAGCTTTGACGTCACTCACCGTCAGAAGAAGGCAGGAGGTCTTGCAGAGGCGTTCTCACTGGTATTGATGCCAGCCCGGGAGTGGACCAGTCCAGTCACCTGATCTGTCACCTGACCGGTGAGGTCAGATGACAGGTCAGGTAACTGGATTGGTCCACTCCCGGGCCGGCATCGACCCCAGTCAGAACACCGCCGCAAGACTCCTGCCTTCTTCTGATGCTGATCGCTGCTGAAGTCGTCTGGCATGCAGGGCGCCTGTCAGCAGCGATCAGCTGTTTTGATACAGCTGCAGCGCCCAGCAAGACATTTTGCAGACCGCCCGGGACGGCGGGACATCGGTGAGAAACTGGGACTGTCCCACAGGATCCGGGACGGTTGGGAGCTATGGGACAACTATTGCCCCAGTCGTATGGCCTGCCTCCAAATACCCCATGGTAGTGCATGGTCTGCCTCTATGGTACGTATGCCCTTGTAAGGCATATTGTTAAAGTCTATAATATGATTAATTCCAGCAAGGCTATGTAGATAACGACTAAACAGAAGCATTTTGCACCGCCATCAGGTGGCCATAACTATAAAGTACACGCTGAAATGTATGTATTTTTTGATATTTCTGGCTTAACCCATAACGGCCAAGCCTGTTTGGGCCTTAAAGGGTTTGTCCAGGCATGAGGCGGTTTTTCATACTGATGATCTATCCACAGGATAAGTGGTCAGTATATAATCGGTGGGGGTCCAACACCCGGACCTGGCACTGATCAGCTGTTCCGCCTGCCTCCGGGCACAGGAAGTTATGCAGTGGTCGGTCCCGGAAGCAGATGACTTTGTACACTGTATAGCGGCCGTACTGGATTTCTGCAGCTCTGCTCCTATTCACTTGAACAGATACAGAGCTGCAGTGCGGCTGCATGGCCGCTATTCTGAGATACCAAATATTATAGTCTTTTTTTACGTTGTAGTACTTTTTTACGATAAAACATGTTTTAGTGAAAAAAGTCATTTTTGTGTCGCCACATTTTTTATTTTGTCATCAATGTAGCCATTTGAGGGTTAATTTTTTGCGGGATGAGTTGTAGTTTATATTGGTACCATTTTGAGGTACATATAACTTATTGATTAACTTTTATAAAAAAAATTTGAGGGGGGGAAAGCAAACAACAATTTTTACACCATGCGCCGTGCAGTATTACTAGTAAGTTATGTTTGTTCTATGGGTCATTACGATTGCGGTGGTAACTAATTTTTTTTTACAGTGACCCATTTTTAAGGGGTTAATTGAAGTTCTCTTCAATTCCGGTAGGAGCCTGGCTGTGCGTAACACAGAGATCCGAGTGATGGCTATATCCGTCACTATGCAGGAACTAGCACCTGCTTGTGATGGGTATATCCGTCGCACATCGTTAAGGCGTTAAATGGGATATTCATGACACACATCATGACATCTGTTTATATATTTTATTTGTATTTGGCCAATTTGACATATAGAATTTAGTGCTTTCACAATGCCATAGACTTGACAAAGTTCTTCCAAAGTCAGGCTGTGATTCCACATACGTACAGATGTAGCCATTTTCATCTTGACTCTTAATGCATTAAAGAGGCTCTGTCACCACATTATAAGTGGCCTAGATTGTACATGATGTGATCAGCGCTGTAATGTAGATTACAGCAGTGTTTTTTATTTAGAAATTTTTGACGGAGTTATGACCTATATTAGCTTTATGCTACTGAGTTTCTCAATGGACAACTGGGTGTGTTTTACTATATGACCAAGTGGGCGTTGTGGAGAGAAGTGTATGACGCTGACCAATCAGCGACCAATCAGCTATATCGCTATGTACAGCCACTTAAACACACTATAACATTACTGCAGTGTCCTGACAATGAATATACATTACCTCCAGCCAGGACGGGATGTGTATTCAGAATCGTGACCACTTCTGTAGCGTCTGTGTGAGACTACAGCACAGTGAGATCTCGCTGTAAATGACAGCTTACAGCGTAATCTCGCGAGACTACACCTGCTATGCTGTGAAGTGCAGAGAAGTGGTCAGGATTGTGAATACATATCACGTCCTGGCTGGAGGTAATGTATATTCATTGTCATGACACTGCAGTAATGTTATAGTGTGTTATGTGGCAGCACATAGCGATATAGCTATATCGCTATCTGCTGTGTAAATGAATGGAGAGAAGTGTATGACGCTGATTGGTCACTGATTGGTCAGCGTCATACACTCCTCTGTACAACGTCCGCTTGGCCAAAAAGTAAAACACGCCCAGTTGTCCATTGAGAAACTCATTAGCATAAAGCTAATATAGGTCATAACTCCGTCAAAAATGAAGGTTTTCTAAATAAAAAACACTGCTGTTTTCTACATTACAGCGCCGATCACATCATGTACAAGATAGGCCACTTATAATGTGGTGACAGAGTCTCTTTAAATACAGTGGCAAGAAACTTTAAACTTACTTTTTCAATAGCTTTTCAATGGCTTTTGTTGTTTGATGTTTTTTTTTATTTATTTTTTTGAACTGAGCCCAGAACTAAATCTCTCTTTTTTTAGAGCACTGATTTTGGTGTTTTTGAGTTTTACTTTTGAAGTTCCTGTTTTCGAGTAATTTTCTACCAAAGTCGGTCACGATTTCTGCCTGTCATCACCATATGGGGGTTTTCCAGTTCTGTTAATCAATCCATAATGAAAAGTTCTGCATTCTTTCTAATTCACTGTGTTTTAATGAATTACTATTTCAAGATCTATGTTTGGTGTCAGTGAATTGAAACTTTTCTCGTTTACATTCAGACACTGAAAAGCTGTCCCAGTCATGTGCTGCACAAAGGGTGCGCTATTCATTACAATGTATCAGAGATCTCTCTTCTAATTTGTATTCACTGACGGCAAGCAGAGCTCTTGAATACGGTGAAATATTGGTGCACAAGGTATATTAGAATGTACAACTTTTCAGTATATAGTGGCTAGGGGTTATTTACATAAAAGCGGAAAAGTCAAAGAAAACATCTGAGGGAGAGAATATTCTTATTCAGAGGGGAAAGGGAAATGTTTGGGCAGCAATTATTATTCGTTTATACTCCACATCTCTCATTGCTGCTGCTGTTTCAGCTCACATTTAATGTATACAGGTAGAACTAGGGGAACCTCTAGGTTCTGACACCATAACTGGGCCCACTGAAATATCTTTTATCTAATGATCTGATCATATAATGTTTATATCGTGTTAACCCCATATGACCCGGTCTGGAAAGGCCAGAATGACCAGCTACATTTTTTATTTTGCGCCTCTCTGCCGTTCAGCAGCCATACCTATTATTTTCATTGACGTGGTTGTCTGAGGCCTTGTCTTTTGCGGGAGGAATTGTATTTTTTTCCTGCACAGTTTAGGTGGCACAAATAAATGACTGTGTAATTTATATCATTTCTTTTTGTGACGTGAATATAGAGAAAAGTGATTTTATTTTGTTTCTTTTTTATCTTGTTCATGTTTTACACTAAATAACCTATTAAATGAATTCTTCAGGTTATTACGGTTGTGTAGATACCTAATATGTGTAGGTTTTTTTATTTTTATGTAATGTGTGGGAAATAAAACATATTTTATGCAAAATAATTACTTTTTTTGTGGACATTTCTTTCTTTCCTTCCTTTTTTTTTTTTCATCCCATGAAGGGATAACTTTTCTACAACTTTATTTTACACTTATAATGGATTAGAATACTTCTGTATACTGAGGCTGGGTTCACACGACCTATTTTCAGACGTAAACGAGGCGTATTATGCCTCGTTTTACGTCTGAAAATAGGGCTACAATACGTCGGCAAACATCTGCCCATTCATTTGAATGGGTTTGCCGATGTATTGTGCAGAAGACCTGTAATTTACGCGTCTGCCTCGGCAAAGAAGTGCAGGACACTTCTTTGCCACGTAATTTGAGCTGTTCTTCATTGAACTCAATGAAGCATAGCTCAAGATTTACGAGCGTCTCAGACGGCTCGCAAAATGCGAGGAGCATTTACGTGTGAAACGAGGCAGCTGTTAACAGTCTGTCTTTTCACATGTAAATGCCTCTCATCGTGTGAACATACCCTAATACATTATACTGTGTCACTTTGACACATAGTGTGCTCTAACAGCAGACTTCTAGAACAGACAGACCTGGGGTCCTTTCTAGGTCCCAGGACTGACTGCAGAGAGTTCCCCAGTCTCCGATTGCATCACCGTGTTGCCCATGACGTGATCGAAGAGGGGAGTTCCCTTTGATCATGACTTGGTCAAATGCTGTGGCGATCAAAGAGTTAAACAGCTGGGGTTGTAGTTTCCTCTGATCCCAGCTGTACTCAGGAGGCTCTAAGTAAAACTCCTGCTTAGAGAATGAGCGCTCGACGGTTCACTCATAATCTTTTTCTACAGCGATACCAAAAGACACCGCTGTAGAGTCTGGACCTGCACCGTCCACCGTCAAAAGACAGTGGGCGGTCAGGAAAGGGTTAATCTCAATTTAAAAAAAACTCTGAGGAACATGAACTGATCTTAAAACAAATATGCAGTTGATAGGCTTACCTGCATTGTTGATAGGGAGTATGAGGTAGTCTGAAATATGCTTTCTGTCTTAGGCCAGGTTCCCATGGGACGGATAAGCTGCGTAGAAATCACGTAGCGTGTCCAACCACGAACCCCGCAGTACATTCCATCCGAAAAATTGCATGTGGTGCGGTTTTTCGAACGGAACATCCACTGCAGAAGAAAGCCGTTCATACTTACCCCCTCCCTCCTCTGACGTTCGCTCCAGCCTCGCTAGATGACGTTGCAGGCCATGTGACGCTACAGCCTTTGATTGGCTGAAGTGGACACATGGTATTGCAACGTCATCCCAGGAGGCCGGATTGCAGGAAGAAGGAGAGCGTTCTGGGTAAGTATGATTTATTTTATTTTTCCGGAGTTGCGATTTTTGCGGCGCAAATGCTGCGATTACGCCGCAAAAGTCGAAACACTCGTCTTTCTGTTGCGGCGTTTGCATCCCCATTGAATTCAATGGGGGAAACCCGCAATGGAAACTCAACAAAAATACAGCATAAATTGACATGCTGCGGGATTAAATTTTGCACCGCAGGTCAATTTATTAACGTTTATGCTGCAGTTTTTTTTCCGCAGCGTAGGCATGAGATTTTCTAAATCTCATCCACTTTGCTGCTACTGTAAATGCTGCGGAATTTCCGCACACAATTCCGTTGCAGAAATTACACAGCGTTTACGCTACATGGGAACCCGGCCCTCATGCTCTACACTGCAGCACTGCTTGTTGAAATGGACTCCTATATATAATTCCATCACAAGATCACCAGGAAGTCAAAGCATTGAGAGCTGATTTCCATTACAGCATGGGTGGATCAATAAAACACAATGAGCATCTAAATTATTAGTGAGAAAAAAGAAAATGATCTGGTCATTGCCTCAGATATATCCTGAAGCTGAGGGGAATGTGAAGTGGAGTCCGGAGACCTACTTTAAGGGAGCGCTCTGTGAAGGACTGATACACTGTGTTATGTCTAGTGCGCGACTCTGGTGTCCAAAGAAGACCAATGAGAGAATCCCTGTGTCATGCACCGCCCCCTCAGGACATGCATTAGGCGTAACAGTTTTGCCTGGAGTGTTCCTTTAAGAACTGAATTTAATGTCGAGTAGAAGGTGGATGCTTTTCTGCTGTTAGTTAGCGCTAAGAAAACCGGGACTTTTCTACAAGCAAGGGTTTCCAATCTGAGGCAGTCCCTGAACATCTTGTATATACTGTATAGTGGGGTTCGCTGTTTTGAAGTTTTTAATTCCGATTCTGTATCATTATAAACGGATTACAGCACAAACAGAACAAATGGATAAAACATAATTCTACCCTATTCCTTAAGTTTTCCCGTGAGAAAATATAACCCCAGTTTAAGCATTTACTGAAAGAAACTTTTTGTTTTTGCCTCCCCACATTCTGACAGCTATAACTTTTCCATTTTTACACCAACACAGCTGTAGGAGTCCTTTTTTGCGGGATGACTTATACGGAACTTTTTTGGAGGTTTATATACATTAGCATTTAATTCATATTATGGGAAATTCCACCATAGTTTTATTCTACTTTTTTAAATATATATGTTGTTCACCAAACATCATACATAATGTTATGAATTCATTGTACAGATTGTTAGGCTGGATTCACACGAGAATGTTACGTCCGTAATTGACGGACGTATTTCGGCCGCAAGTCCCGGACCGAACTCAGTGCAGGGAGCCGGGCTCCTAGCATCATAGTTATGTACGACGCTAGGAGTCCCTGTCTCTCCGTGGA
The DNA here is from genome assembly GCF_050947455.1 of Rhinoderma darwinii. Taxonomy (NCBI): domain Eukaryota; kingdom Metazoa; phylum Chordata; class Amphibia; order Anura; family Rhinodermatidae; genus Rhinoderma; species Rhinoderma darwinii. The sequence continues at coordinate 375,709,412 of NC_134689.1, forward strand.
ACTACTGTCCCATACTGTAATCATGTTTTCAGTACGGGACAGTAGTTCCACGGAGAGGCAGGGACTCCTAGCGTCGTACATCACTATGATGCTAGGAGCCCGGCTCTCTGCACTGTGTTCGGTCCGGTACTTGCGGCCGAAATACGTCCGTCAATTACGGATGTAATGTGCTCGTGTGAATCCAGCCTTACAGTTATGGTGATACCAAACATGTCTAGATTATTTGGTGTCCATGAGCATTTCATTTTTTTACTATTACATTTACTGTATTTTTTTGGACCGTAATACGCACCCTAATTTTAGTTAGAAGAAAATAAGAAAAAAATATATATTATGGGGGGACATCTACAAATTACACACTTATGGGGAGAGGATAGAGAATACAAAGCAGATGCATCTCAAAAAGTAAAAATTATTTTTAATAAAAACTAATTAGAAAGTTGCACAAAACACACTGATTGACCTTTTTATTAAAAAAAAGATGTACATAGCCTTTAAAGAGTTAATGACATGTCAATTAAACTTGTCACTAGCATCAAACCGATGGGGTCTAGCAGCTGGTACCCCACTGAGACTGAGATCAAAAAGGTCCCAGTCCTCATTTTAAAGGAGGATTCCAGAAAAAAATTGATAGGAAATAGATTTAGATCTATAAATGATTTTTTAAGGGTATGTTCACACAGTTTTTTGCAGGCAGAAAATTCAGGTTTTGCACCACACCCGTTTTTTGATGCTTTTTTTTTAGCTATCTCTTCAACAGAAAGATGGAATAACCACGAGCAAAAATCGTGGCAGAAAAGAGTTTATTTCTGTCTCCCATTGATTTCACTGGGGATATTGAGCCGTTAAACGCCTCAAGATAGGGCATGTCGCTTCTTTTTCCCACGAGTGTTTGTTTTTTTTGCTCGCAGTCAAAAACCGCCTCCACCTCCCATTGAAATAAATGGGAGTCAATTTTGGCCGACTTTTGCCGCGGTTTTTGCCACGGCTTCCGAGGCAAAAAAAAACTCAGTGTGAACAGGGCCTAATACATAATAGTAAGGTTTTGTCTTTAGCAACTTTCCATTGCTCTACATACATCCCCCCCCCCCCCCCCAGCACTTCCAATTTCTTAGGCCACTTTCACACAGCAGTAATGTGAGCACATTTTGGCATGCGTATTACAGCTGCAACACTCGGACCTTCTATGGTTCTGCTGAACCGAACTTAGATCACCTTTGGATGATCGAGGGGTCAATAGAAGGTAATGCACATGGAACCATCCAACCATCAAAAAAATACAAAACCCCTTTAACCTATGTACCGCCAAATGCAAGCAAAAGTCAAGTAAACAATCCTTCATTTAAAACCTTTTGTAATACTACCCTTAGGGTATGTTCACACGGAGTGTTGTCGGACGTTTTTCGGGCCGAAAATGGCCCAAAAAATCTGAAGCCTCCAAAGATCTGGCCATTGATTTCAATGGGAAAACGGCGTTCTGCTCCGACGGGGTGTTTTTTACGCGGCTGTTTTTCAAAACGGCCGCGTAAGAAAACGGCCGCGAAAAAGAAGTGCATGTCACTTCTTCAACTGTTTTTGGAGCAGTTTTTCATAGACTCTATAGAAAGAAGACTCCAAAAACGGCCGTAAAAAACGCAGCGAAAACCGCGAGATGCTAAAAGAAACAGCTGAATATCAGGAGCTGTTTTTTCTTGAAAACAGCTCTGTATTTTCAGACGTTTTTGATTTTGTGTGTGCACATACCCTTAACTATTAAATCTTAGTTACCTGATAGGCTTCTCTTCAGGGAAACTTCTTCGTGGTGAGCTGGAGGGACATAATCCACATTGCCGTACATGTTTCCATGAGAGACAGACAAGTGAAATGAGTAGTGTGGGCACAGAGAGGGCTATTGTACCAGGAGATAACATGCAGAATAAATGTGGGAGACACATGCTGTATATGATTAGACGTTTTCTCGTCATGTTTGGGTCCCTGATAAAGTGAACAGGAAGAGATAGTGGAAGTGGAGAGTCCCTGAGAATGACAACAACAGAACTACCCAGGAAGCCAAGAAAGATAGCGGACAAGGCTGTATCATACTATTACTACTATACTCAATAAAAAGATGGTCATTATCCGGGGCGTAGATAGTGGTGAGGGGCGCCCATAACGAAAATTAATATGGGACCCTCTACTGGCATTGTTTAACACCACTACACCCCTGGGCACCGGAGAACTTGGTGTGTGTTTGTTTTCCATCTCCTTTCTCAGGTTAAAGAGGACCTGACCTGACATGTCTAATTTGATAAATACTTGTATGTCCCATAAAAAAATAATTCTGAAGCCTCTTTTCTAAGAACTCTGCGTTGTGATGTTCCTGTTATTCCTCCTGGAAATGTATGTCTAAATTGACAAATGGGTGTTTACCAATCCTTGTTTGCTAACATTAAAAAGTCTGTGAAGTGGGGATCCCTGCACAGATTCTTATCCTTAAATTTAGGAAAGCATTTAACGTGGACACAGCCCCCTCTTCAGGGGCACCATAGCAGTTGCACGGTCTGCCTTTACGATACATACGCCTTTAATCCACATCACCCTTTGTACTAGAATATTTCCAGTCCCTTTTTAAAATAAACTATGGGTTAAAATATCAAAATGTTCTCACCTTTCAAAGCTCCTAAGTCTTGACATGTGACTGAGAGCCAATCACAGGCCACAGCAATGATGTGTTCGATGATGTCACCTCTGCGGCCATCACTGTAGTAAACAAAGGCGAGCTGTAATATAAATTTTATTTCTATTTTGCATCATTTTCCAGTTCTCCCAGGGACAGATCACCATTGGGGGAGGCCTCTGGCAAAAACATTGGGTGAGATTCCTCCACCTTTTTTTTAAGACAAGAAACAGGAATCATATGTATATACTAATCTGGGCTTTAAGGCGGTCCTAGGGTTTAAGTCCAGTGCTAGATAGCGGCCATGTTGGAAACTATAGACATATTATGGGACATCAAACGGGAATTAACTTAATTTAGAAGTTTGTTGCCAAACACAATTTTTTTTATAATAGCGGAAAGGAGTAAAACAAAACTATCCTGGTATACTTTTTTTTTTAAAAAACTTTTATAGCGCTCACTGGTAAAATTACTAAATAAATTAACTTTATTGGACAGATTAAGACAAGCGTGGGAATATCTGATCTGTATGTGTTTTAACTGATTTATTTTTTTTTTTTTTAATTAAAGGGAGTCTGTCACCAGAATGTCCGAGTTAAACTAGTAACAGGGTATTATAGAGGAAATCGGCGCATTCATGCCTGGCCCCATACTATCTGTAACGGGTGCGTGTCCCTGCTCTTCACTCGGCACATGCGCAGTACGATCTTTCTGCTCAACGTTCTAATCGGCAGAACTGCACATGCGCAGTGTCCCTGCTCTATATTCGGCGCGTGCGCAGTACTGCCAATTAGAACGACGAGCGGAAAGATCGTACTGTGCATGTGCCGCGTGAAGAGCAGGGATGCGCGCGCACGCTACAGACAGTACGGGGCCAGGCATGAACGCACCGATTACGCTGCCTGGCCCCTGTCAATCAATTCAAGAAGGGGGGCTGAAGGGAGGGGGCGAAGTAAGAGCATTTAGGTGCAATGTTAATACCCTCATTGCACCTAAGTGCTGATTAGGATTTTTCTATAAAGGAGGCAGTAAGCAGAAGATGAAAATAAACGTTAGACACAGGTTAGTCTCCCCTACTATACCCTGTTACTAGTTTAAGACGGACATTCTGCTGACAGACTCTTTAAATACAATTGACTTATTTTTGTAACAAATTGCATTTCATTTTTTTTCTGTTCAGAATTTTTTATGATCATAAAATGTAAAAAAATGTTTGTTAGGGACTATTTACTTTATTAAAACAATATTGTACGGTCACATGTGTATATGTCATTACATTATTACTTGTACATGTAAAATTCTCATGTATCTGTTTAGACCAGTGCTTCTGAATCGGTGGTTGGTGACTACGGTCATTAATTTTTATTTATAACGCAGAGAACGGCACCCTCACTATTGGGTGCACCCTAAAAACGAAATGCGGCCACAGAGGAGACATCTTGGACTGCTGTTTTCCGAGCTACGATGGGGAGTGGTTTTATTTTACAAAATCGTGACGTGTTTTTTCAATTTAGGTTCTTCATAGGCCGAGTTCCCAAAATACTGGGGATTTTCGGCAAATTTGTTGTGGAAAGTCTTCAGCATACTAGAGTAGCAGCGAAGCAGATGAGATGTGAACAATTCTCATCCACACGCTGCGTAAATACGGAGCGGAAAAACCACTCAGAAATTGACCTGCGGTGCCGAGTTATATTCTGTGGCATGTCAATTGTATCTGCGTAAACGCAGCTTATTTCATGTGGGTTTTCCCCATAACATTCAATGGGGAGCTAAAACCCGCAACAAATAGTAGTTGTTGCGTTGTTTGCGGCAGGTCCGCAGTGATCCCGCTGAAAAAAACTCAACCATTTATAGTTGGCCAGAAGTCCATGCTCCTCCCTCTGGCGCTTCATCCAATGTGACCGCCACTGCAGCCAATCACATGCTGCAGCAGTCTCCTAGATGGAACATCATCCCAGGAGGCTGCGCGGGAGGGAGGATTGCTGCAGTTTTCCAGAGCAGACATTCCGGACAAAAAACATCATCCTGCCCGCCAGCAACTTGCCTCTGCTGGCTTTTTGTTAAAATTTTATATAATAATATGGCTGTTATTTTCCAGGCCTTCACCATAGTTTACACAAACACTATTCTATTACAATGAAACATTTATTTTAGCTGAAATGTGTCGTGCCTTTTTTTTGTATTAATCTGAATGTGTAAAGATTATCACCGTTTCAAATCTAGTACCCAAAAGTTACGTGATGCACTAGATTCACATCAGCTGGAGTGTCCTTGTTGTACGTGTTTTACATTTTTATTAAGGAAAAACCCCCCTTTTTTTTTTTTATTTAAGTAAAAGAAACGTTACAATTTTTTTTCCCTGCTAAAGTCATGCTGCGTCTTTCTTAAAAAAATTCTTTGTAAAACAAAAACAGTTAAACTTGTGACATGACAGAAGTTTTGATGTTTGAGGTCTGAGAACAGAGACCCCCTCCGATTGCTAAACAAAGCAGCAGAAGCGCTCAAATGAACACTGAGCCTCTTCGTTTATTATCCCGGCTCCCTGCACGGTGTTCGGTCCGAGACTTGCGGTCGAAATACGTTCCGTCCTTTACGGACCGAACATGCTCGTGTGAATCCAGCCTAAAGACTTCCTATCGAGCCCATACACCGCTTGCTCGGCTTGCCAAGGAAAGCAAAACAGGGCCGAGCGGGGATCAGTGCTTACATGAGCGCATCTGCCGCTTTGTTTTAGTGATCAAAGAGGGTCTAAGTGCTCGCAGACATGTCACATGACAAAAGTTTTAAGAAAGTACAAATACACTTAAAACAGGTTATCCCTCCACATAAAATTAACACCTTTTCACAGTGTAGAAATTAAGTGTTTCTTTACATCGCTCGGCTATCTCCAGCAGTTCCATAGAGAATGAATGCAGCACCAGCACACGAGTGACAACCGCTAGATACATTCATGGGACTCTCAACCACCCCTTTCTTGATCGGTGGGGTCCCACCGGTGTGACCCCTAGCGATCAAATACTTGTAACCGATCCTGTGGCTATGTAATAATTTTATGTGGTTGGATAATCCATATTAATTTCTAACCCCTTAATGACCGCCGATTAGCCTTTTCACGGCGCTGCATCAGGATAAGTAAAGAGAGCAGGGAGCTGTCAAATCTCCCTGCTCTCAGCTACCAGAGGTAGCTGAGGGCGTCCCAGCTCGAACGAGTAAGATCGATATTAGTATCGATCTCACCCGTTTAACCCTTCAGATGCGGCGCTAAATAGCATGCGCCGCATCTGAGTGGTTTTGGAGAGAGGGAGGGAACTCCCTCTCATCCCACTGAAACCCAGCGATAAGATCGCCGAGTGTCTGTGGCTCCGAGGCATGACCTAGCAGATGCATGTCCGTTTTAAAAGTATTGCAGTGTATTATAAAAGCGATCGGATGATCGCATATTAAAGTCCCCTAGTAGGACATGTAAACAAAAAAATTGAATAAAGTTAATTAAAAAAAAAATGAAAAAAAAAAGAAAAAAAAAAAGGGAAAAACCCACTTTTTCCCCTTACAAAATTCTTTACTATTAAAAAAACAAAAAAAATAAAAAGGAAAAAAAGTGACACATATTTAGTATCACCGCGTCCGGAACGGCCCCGACTATAAAGCTATTACATAATTTAACCCGCACGGTGAACGCCGTAAAAAATAAAATAAAAAAACAATGGAAAAATTGCTGTTTTCTATGAATCCGGACTTAAAAAAAAGTGATCAGTCGAATCTACTCCAAAATAGTGCCAATAAAAACTACAAGTCTTCCCGCAAAAAAACAAGCCATCATACAACTGCATCGGTGGAACAATTAACCCCTTAATGACCAGCCTATTTTAGACCTTAATGACCAAGCCATTTTTTACATTTTTCCATTGTCGCATTCCAAGAGCTATAACTTTTTTATTTTTGCGTCGACATAGCTGTATAAAGGTCTTGTTTTTTGCGGGACAAGTTTTATTTCTTAATAGCACCATTTTTAGGTACATATTATTTATTGCTTAACTTTTATTAACTTTTTTTTGGGGGGGAATAGAAAAAAAATCAGAAATTTCGCCACTCTTTTTCGCGTCTTACTTAAATAAACGGCGTTTACCGTGTGATATAAATAACACAATAACTTTATTCAGCGTGTTGTTACGATTGCAATGATACCAAATTTGTATCGTTTTTGTATGTTTTACTACTTTTACACAGTAAAAACACATTTTTTTCAAAATAATTTGTTTTTGGGTCTCCATATTTGAAGAGCCGTAACGTTTTTATTTTTTTGCCGATGCGGTTGTGTGAGGGATTTTTTTTTGCGGGACGACTTGTAGTTTTTATTGGTACCATTTTGGAGAAGATACGACTTTTTGATCACTTTTTAATCACATTTATTTAAAGTCAGGATTCACAGAAAACAGCGATTTTTCCATAGTTTTTTTATTAATTTTTTTACGGCGTTCACCGTGCGAGTTAAATAATGTAATAGATTTATAGTCGGTCGTCACGGACGCGGCAATACCAAATATGTGCAACTTTATTTTGTTTTTTTAATAGTAAAGCAGTTTGTAAGGGGGAAAAGCTGGGTTTTTAATTTTTTTTCACATTTTTTTTAAAATTAACTTTATTAAACTTTTTTACTAGTCCCACTAGGGGACTTTAATATGCGATTCTCCGATCGCTATTGTAATACACTGCAATACTTTTGTATTGCAGTGTATTACTGCCTGTCCGTCTAAAACGGACAGGCATCTGCTAGGTCATGCCTCCGGCATGATCTAGCAGGCATTCGCTCCAGGCAGACCTGGGGGCCTTTATTAGGCCCCCGGCTGCCATTGGAGACAGACACTCGGCGATCTTATCGCCGGGTGGCGGTGGGATGAGAGGGAGCTCCCTCCCTCTCTCCATAACCACTCAGATGCGGTGCACGCTATTGCGCACCGCATCTGAAGCGTTAAAATGGTGAGATCGATACTAATATCGATCTCACCCGGCAGAGCAGGGACGCCCCCAGCTACCTCTGGCAGCGGAGAGCAGGGAGATTTGACGGCTCCCTGCTCTGTTTACTTTATCCTGATGCAGTGCCGTAAAAAGGCTTATGCATCAGAATAAAGTCCGTTAGTGGCCGCCGTTAAAAGGCGTATTGGCGGTCACTAACGGGTTAAAATAGTTATGGCTCTTCAAATATGGAGACAAAAACAAATAATTTTGAAAAAAAAAGCGTTTTTACTGTGTAAATAGGTAAACATACAAAATGTATACAAATTTGGTATCTTTGCAATCGTAACAACCCGCTGAATAAAGTTATTGTGTTATTTATACCACACGGTAAACGGCGTAGATTTAGGACACAAAAATGAGGTGCGAAATTTCAGGTTGTCTTCTACCCCCCAAAAAAAGTTAATCAATAAAATATATGTACACCAAAATGGTGCTATTAAAAAATACAACTTGTCCTGCAAAAAACAAGACCTTATACAGCTTCGTCGACGCAAAAATAAAAAAGTTATAGGTCTTCGAATGGGACGATGGAAAACGTAAAAAATGGCTTGGTCATTAGGGCCCAGAATACAAGCAGGGTGAAGGGGTTAATTTATAATCTGAAGTGTTATGAACAAATAGCTGTTCACCACAGATTACAAATTAAACTAGGGATTAGGCCCTCATAACACGGGTCCATTAATGCAGCCATAAGGTATAGTGTCCTGGTCAAGCCAAGGCTTTTCTCACCCAAGTCGCGGAAATGTACCTAAATTGAGTGGATTTACGCTAATGGGATGTGTTTTCCTTTAACAGAAGTCCAAGAAAACGAACTTAAAAAAATAGACGCACACAATGTACATAATTGGAAAAAAAATATTTATTACAAAATAAAAATAAAATAGATCACAAATTTTCCCCTTTTACCGACCCACCATAATTTACCCCTAACATTTATAACCATGTACAAAAATGTCCACCTCCACCCAGAGCTAACCTAAACTTGGGTGTAACGAGGGGGGTTGGAGGGGTGAGCTAGTAGGCTGTGGCCCACTGCTGGTAGGGGGGTATGGGAAAAATTACTAGTAGAATTGGGCACCAGCAGTGGGCAGGGGCGGAGTGGGGTAAGGGGCAGGAGTGGGGAGTGGTTGGGTCTGGGTGGCGGTGGAGACCGCACCAGAAGCATGGCACTGATGGGACCGTAAAGCCTGCCGGAAATGAGTAATAAGTTCACCCAGTTCTGGCAGGGCTGGGGCATGAGTAAAGTCTCCCGCCACGGCGAGACAAAAGGACATAAATTGGTATTGCCTTTCCACTGGCATCTGGCGGCAGATAGATGCCATCATGTATCCAAAATAATCAAATTGGTCATCACCGTCCACCCTCCCGATAAGGGACAAGGCCTTACTCTCCACCTCCAACTGCCTGTCAGTAACCCGGGGGGACCTTCTTCTACGCCGCCGTGTGGAAGTGGTGCGGGTAACGGGGGCGGTACCACTAGCCTGGGTGGCCGCAGGGGGGGCATCAGCATGCGATGCTGAGAGCGGTGTGTCCTCCCCCGGTGACATTTCTGTGGCCACCGATTGTTCTTCCCCCTCCATTTCACAATGGCCCGATGTGGATGTAGTGGGTTCCCCCTCCCCCTGTTGCTGTCCATCTTGTGTGGCAGGGGCCTCTGGCTCTTGAAAATTGCCTTGAGTTCTGTGAAAAAAATAAAAATAAAAGTACATAGTACAACTCATTTTGAGAATACAAACATAGGCATCAATACTTACGGCAACAGCTGTGCATCGTGGGGAGGGACTTTGGTTCTTTTTGAAGGAGAGCCCCCACTCCTCTCGGCATTCCGTATCTCCTTCATAAAGCAGTCCGAACTTTTTTTCACGTCTTCCTCTGCAAATACAAAATTTAAGTTAGAGCTTAACCAGTTAGTGACCGCCAATATGCCTTTTCATAGCGGCCACAAACGGGCTTTATTCCGATGCATAAGCCTTTTCACGGCGATGCATCAGAATAAATAAGCAGATCAGGGAGCCGTTAAATCTCACTGCTCTCCGCTACCAGAGGGCTGGGGGCATCCCTGCTCGAATGGGTGAGATCGATAGAAGTAATTATAAGAATCTTTATTTATATAGCGCCAACATATTACGCAGCACTTTACAACTTAGAGGGAACATGAAACAAACAATATCAGACATTACATAGTGACAAAGTTAATTTACAATTCAAACCTGAGGAGTGAGGACCCTGCTCGCAAGAGCTTACAATCTATGAGGAAATGAGGGAGACACAAAGTGTAATAGTGTTTGTTCTGTACAATGGTCCGGCCATTTTTTATACACATGCGGTGGTGACATAAATATGCATGAGCCGGTCACCAGCCAGTATCCGTGTATGACGGACATGAAGAGAAGGAGTGTGAGGGAATCTTATTCTGATGACTAATCTAAATGGAGGGCCATGGAAAGGAGTCAGATTAGGGAATGTTATAGGCCTGTCTAAATAGATGTGTTTTCAGGGCACGTTTAAAACTGTGGATATTGGGAATTAATCTGATTGTCTGGGGTAGCGCATTCCAGAGGACGGGTGCAGCACGAGAGAAATCTTGTATAGATCTCACCGGTTTAACAACTTTGATGTGGTGCTCTATAGCGAGCGCCGCATCGGAGTGGTTTTGGAGAGAGGGAGGGAGCTCCCTCTCTCTGTTAGGGTATGTGCGCACACACACTAATTACGTCCGTAATTGACGGACGTATTTCGGCCGCAAGTCCCGGACCGAACACAGTGCAGGGAGCCGGGCTCCTAGCATCATACTTATGTACGATGCTAGGAGTCCCTGCCTCGCTGCAGGACAACTGTCCCGTAGTATAATCATGTTTACAGTACGGGACAGTTGTCCTGCAGCGAGGCAGGGACTTCTAGCATCATACATAACTATGATGCTAGGAGCCCGGCTCCTTGCACTGTGTTCGGTCCGGGACTTGCGGCCGAAATACGTCCGTCAATTACGGACGTAATTAGTGTGTGTGCACATACCCTTACCGTGCTGGGTATGCAAGGGAAAAAAAAAAAGAGTCTCCAGGGGCGCTGCTGCACTTTAGTTTAACGCATCAATACATGAGTAATGATGAGTCACGTATGAAAGAGAGTAAAATAAAGGCTTATTTAAACAATAGGGCTACGCGTTTCAATGCCGCACCGGCATCTTCATCAGGCCATGGAAAAGCATACAAACTACACTGCTTAAATGTAAACGTATCATTAGAAAAACCCACCAATGTGACCGGGGTCAAAGTGCTCAAATGACGTCATAGGTCAAGGTTTAAAATTAAAATGTAAGTATAAGCAAAATCAGTAAATAGTTATACACAGAAGAAAAAACAATAATACCTTACACAACTAAAGAAAAAGCATAAAATATTAGCAGAAAATGACACACTGATGTAATAGACCTCTTTTAAAAAACACCGCAGCATATAAAGCATCCAAAAGAATGCTAAATACCGAAAAGATCCATTTGGATGTCAGAATAGCATCCATCTGGATGTTAAAGGACCCAAACATCCATTTGGATGCAGAAGTGACATCCATTTAGATGCTAAAAGTGACAGCATCCATTTGGATGCATAAAGGACATCCATTTAGACGCTAAGAGCGACAGCGTCCATTTGGATGCTGGCAAGGCATCCATTTGGATGCTAACTCAGAAGGGGTCAGCTAGGACTACAGCTGAACGTATAAGTCATGTTTTTAGATTAGCAGAGTGCAAAGGATGATCAAATTGACCGTTTAGTGAGATAGAACAGCAGCGGATAAATTATAGCTGGAAAGGGCAGTGTCAGCGCGTGTAGGGCTAGACAACTAAACATGATAAAGCAAGTACTAAAAACATATGAACTATAAAAGTTATATATGTAAAGAAATATAGTTACAGTAAAATTACATTCAAAGATTATAATAATGCACAAGGGTATGATGACCGGAACATCGGAAAAACGGGAATTATAAACAAAACGAAAAAAAAAAGGCAAACAGAGTGCCATAGATAGCAAAAAGATTGTAAATGGAAGGGTAAATATACCTAAATAAAGAACCACTAAAATTTCTTATGGGATTGTCAAAAAAAGGAATAAAAAGGATAGGACATAATTCAATAATGACAACGTAACAACCCGCTGAATAAAAGGTATTGTCTTATTTATACCACACGGTAAACGGCGTAGATTTAGGACTCAAAGAGTGGCAAAATTTCTGTTTTTTTTAATTTCCCCTCAAAAAAAAAAGTTAATCAATAAATTCTATGTACCGCAAAATGGTGCTATTAAAAAACACAACTTGTCCCGCAAGAAACAAGACCTTATACAGCTGTTTCGACGCAAAAATAAAAAAGTTATAGCTCTTGGAATACGACGATGGAAAAACGTAAAAATCTAGCTTGGTTATTAAGGTTTAAAATAGGCTGGTCATTAAGGGGTTAAAATAAAAAAAACCTGCGGAAGAAAAATACATTTTAAAAAAAGAACACATAAGACAGACTCACCGTTACGCCTTTTTTCAGTCAGGCGACTCCAGGCCGGGTACAGCGCCTTGCAGATTTCTACCCACAATGCTTCCTGCAGGTTCCGGTCTCTGTACCTGGCCGCACCTGTTCCACAGATTGGGATGTGACCTGTAAAACATTAAAATAGAAAGGTCAGGTTATTAACTCAACCAACATTGTCCTGCACACACAATTTATGATCCGCCACCACAGAGGAGCGCACCCGGGGCAAAGGTTCAGATTGGTGTGCCCTGCCCCCCACCCCCGCATCTCCTTCCCCCTCGTCGTGTTCGCTTTTCCTAGCAAATCAATGAGGTGTCATTTTTTTCACAATTTTTTAAATGTAACTTGAGCATAAATCATTTCTACATTTTACAAGCGATATAGTTCTATAAGGGCGTTAACATAAAAACAAATTAAAATAAAATATATTATAGGCCACGCACTGCCAACCTGTAGATGGCACCACGCACTGCCCGCCTGTAGATGGCAGGTAACTGGACAACTCCCGGGCCGTCAGACTCCAGTCAGAACGCCGCCGCATGAACTCCTGGCTCTTCCTAACGCTGATCGCTGCTGCAGGTGTCCAACCTACAGGGCACCGATCAGCAGCTCTGCCCCCCCCCTCCCACTTAGTTGCGCTCGGGGCACATGCCTTGCCAGCTACGCCCCTGCGCCACCACATGGTATGTCCACATGTAACGTATTTCATAGTGTAAAGTCTGCATCGTACAGTAGTACTAGAATGTATGAGATTAGAACAAATCTCATCCACACGCTGCATAAAATCCACAGTAAAAATGTATGTTCCCACAGGAATGTGCGGTCTAGTGGTCCAATTTTTCAAACAGAACGTCCGTGCTGGAAAACAAGGTATATATATATATATATATAAATTAAAAAAAACTTTCCCCCTGACGTCCTGCAGCCGGGCCGGCCTCCTCGGGTGACATTTTTAGCTGCAGCGGTCACATGGGATGAAACGTCTTCCCAGAAGGCCGGCCCGGACGAAGAAGCGCCTAAAAATGACAATATCTGCTATAATACACGGGTTTTACCTTCTCGCTGAATTCAATGGGTAAAACAGGCATTAAAAAAAAGCAGCAATTACGCAGATAACATTGAAATGCTGCGGATTTAAACAACCCAACGAGGGACAAGTTTGTTGCCTTTTCTGCAGTCATTTACCCAGCGCGTGGCTGAAATTTGATCAAATCTCATCCAATTTGCTGCCAGTTTATTATATGCTGCGGATTTTACACAGCTACATACGTTGCTGGAAAGCCGCCGTATACGGGTGAATTTACCCTATATTCACCTCATAACGCGGGTTTAGCATGTAAATTGATGTTGAATCGCTGGTTTTCCGTTGTCGGTTTTCCCCATTGAATTCAATGGGGAGGTTAAGTAGCAGATGTTGTGATTTTTGGACAGGACAAACTGCAATTCCACAGCAAAAGCCTCCCCAAAAAATGTATTTCCTAATCGTCCTCGGCAGCACCCGCAGGTTATGTGTTCCCACCCGGGATTATGTTGTTTTCTTACCACTTTCAGAGCTGGCTGGGGGTCACCAGTTAACCTGAACGCCGCTTATATCAAAATACCTTTGTAAATCTGGTGACGTTCCTGTAGGAGCGACTTTCTGCGTCTCACTGCTCGTTCCCCACGTAATGTTTGTACAGACACTGGAGATATTCAAAGATGGCGCCTGCAGCACTTCCTGTTAAGAGGTTAGCTCCGCCCAGGTCAGGGTCTGCCGGCCTTGTTTTAGTTCCTGGGTGGTGGAATCACGTGGTGGATCGGTGTGCCGGCAGTGGTCGCTCCAGCAGGAGGGGGCTAGTCTCCTGGTGGTTTGTGATGTGTACATGCCTGAGCTCTCTCTTATGTGTCTTTCTTTGGGCTACTTGTTTGCTGACTCCTTCCCTATATGTCCAGTTCATGTGAGGAGTTACCTGGGAGGAAGAGCGAGACCAGACAGAAAGTGCTACGTCCGTCAACACTCCTTGTCAGATGAGTATACGCAGGATGTCTTCGCTAACCCCTTAAAGAGGCTTTGTCACCAGATTCTCAAATCCCTATCTCCTATTGCATGTGATCGGCGCTGCAATGTAGATAACAGGAACGTTTTTTGTTTTTTTTTAAAAACGTTCATTTTTGGCCAAGTTATGAGCTATTTTATATTTATGCAAATGAGCTTTGAAATGGACAACTGGGCGTTTTTTTTTTTTCGTATGTCCAACTGGGGGTGTTTACTTGTTTTACTAACTGGGTATGATGCTGACTAATCAGTGACCAATCAGCATCATGCACTCCTCTCCATTCATTTACACAGCACATAGTGTTCTTACTAGAACGATGTGCAGCCACATACACAAGTGTCCTGATAATGAATACACATGACCTCCAGCCTGGACGTCATGTGTATTCAGAATCCTGACTCTTCAGAATCTTTTCTGTGAGATTTCCAGCAAGCCACGCGTAATCTCGCGAGATTACGAGGTAAACGAGATTAAGCGTGGCTTGCTGGAAATCTCAGAGAAAAGATTCTGAAGTGTCAGGATTCTGAGTACACATGACGTCCAGGCTGGAGGTCATGTGTATTCATTATCAGGACACTTGTGTATGTGGCTGCACATGGTTCTAGTAAGAACACTATGTGCTGTGTAAATGAATGGAGAGGAGTGAATGATGCTGATTGGTCACTGATTTGTCAGCATCATACACTTCTATTCACAACGCCCAGTTACAAACACAATACACGCCCAGTTGGACATACGAATAAAAACCACGCCCAGTTGGACATACGGAAAAAAACACGCCCAGTTGTCCATTTCAAAGGTCATTTGCATATATATAAAATAGCTCATAACTTGGCCAAAAATGAACATTTAAAAAAACAAAACACGTTCCTGTTATCTACATTGCAGCGCCGATCACATGTAATAGGAGATAGGGATTTGAGAATCTGGCGACAGAGCCTCTTTAAGGACAGGTGTTTTGAAAAAAACAATTTTTAGATCAATTTGCTTTTAGTGGTTTATTAAAAAAATGTTTATTTATTTGTGTGTTTGTGTTTTACTTTTTTTTTTTTTTTCAAAGTTTTTCTCGTCTATGGGGGCTGCCATTTTTTTTTTTTCATTTCTGTATGTGTCGATTAACGACACATACAGAGATGGAATACGGCACATACAACCCCATAAAGAATGCGAACGGGAGCCGTTCCATTCACTATGGTGTACGCCGTCTGTGTGGGAACAGCGCATGCGCCGCTCCCACACAGACCAAAAGGAAGGTCTTCGGTCGACCGACATCCGGCGCCATTTTCTTGTGGACCGGAAGTCGTGGCCGGACAGTAAGATGACGACTTCCGGTCGCAGCTTCTGGACATGTGCTCAGAAGTGAGCGGAGGGAGCGGCGGCGGCAGGAGCAGGTAAATTATGTTTGTGTATGTACGTGTTTTAGTGTGTGATTACCACTGTATGTAAACCTACTACACTGTGCATTCGCTGAGAAAATGGCGACACACAGTGTAGGAGGTTTGACCGTTCAATCCCCTCCTTTCTCCCGGCACTAGCCAGGATAAAGGAGGGGGCATTGTGTGAGGACACCAGAGCGAGTGTGTCTTCTCAAATTTTGCAGCATAAAGCAATGAGGTTGCTTTACCACATTCCAATGCTGCAATTTTGGGAATTGCTCCCTCTAGTGACCAGCACATGGAAAAGTTGTAACTTAGAATCTAATTTATAATATTTGCTGACTTGTCCAAAAATTAAAAAAAATTATAACAATGTCTAATCATGTATATTATTATTTATTTTTTTACCATCGACACAGCTGTATGAGAACTTGTTTTTTGCGGGATTAGTTGTACTTTTTAATGGCACAATTTTTCGGGTACATATCATTTTTTCATTAACTTTTTTTCAGGGGAATAGAAAAAAAAACCTGAAATTCCGCCATTGTTGCGTTTTAACTTGACGCCGTTCACTGTGCGGCATAAATAACACGTTATATTTATTCTATGGGTCGGTACGATTACGGCGATACCACATATGTAGAGGTTTTTTATGTTTTATGACTTTTGCACAATAAAAACACTTTTGAACTAAAATTCTTTGGTTTTGCATCGTCGCTTTCCAAGAGCCGTAACTTTCTTATTTCTCCGTCAATGTAGTGATTTTTTAGTTTTTTTTTTTGTGGGACGAGACGTAGTTTTGATTGGTACTGTTTTGGGGTACATGGGACTTATTGATTGACTTTTTGGGGGGGGATGGAAAAAAATAGCAATTTCACCATAGTTTTATGTGTTTTTTTTGTTTTTTTTTACAGTGTTCACCTTGCGGTTTAAATTACATATTAACTTCATTGTTTTGAGTCATTACGGTCGTGGCGATACCATTTGTGTGTACATTTATTTTTTACGCTTTTACTAGATAAAACCACTTTTTATGGAAAAAGAATGGTTTTATTTTTTTTACTGTAATTTTTTTATTTCACATTACTTATTTTTTTTTTAGTCCCACTAGGGGACTTTACTATGCGATCTTAGTATACCAGAGCATTATTGCCTGCACTGTAAATCTGACAGGCAATCTATTCGGACGTGCACCCCATTGTAGGCCCGCGATTGCATTTGCGGGCCGCCGATGGGTGAAAAAGGGAGCTCCCTCCCTTTGTAAACCAGATAAATGCTGCGGTTGCTATTGCCTGCGGTATTTAACGAGTTAAACAGTCGCGGTCAAAGTAAACGTCGATCCAGTCATTAGACAGCCGAGCCCCGGCCTCAGCTTGCACGGGACACCTGTGCAGGGCTTAGACTGGGCCTCTGTGAAAAGGCGAAAGCCCAGCCTAAGGAATAGCTCCCAACCATCCCTGATCCGGCGGGACAGTCCCGGTTTCTCACCGCTGTCCCACCATTCCAGGCGGTTTGAAAAATGTCCTGTTGGGCGCTGCAGCTGTATCAAAACAGCTGATCGCTGCTGACAGGCGCCCTGCATGCCGGATGACTGCAGCAGCGTCAGGAGGCAGGAGGTCTTGTGGCGGTGTTCTGACTGGGGTCGATGCTGGCCTGGGAGTGGACCAGTCCAGTCACCTGATCTGTCGTCTGACCTCACCGGTCAGGTGACAGGTAGCCGGCACCAGACCCCAATCATGGTGCCGCTGCAAGACCTCCTGCCTTCTTCTAAGGGCGGATTCAGACGAGCGTGTGCGTTTTTCGCACGCAAAAAAATGCGGCGTTTTGCGTGCGCAAAAGGCACTTAACAGCTCCGTGTGTCATCAGCGTATGATGCGTGGCTGCGTGATTTTCGTGCAGCCGCCATCATTATGACACTCTGTTTGTAAACAGAAAAGCATGTGGTGCTTTTCTGTTTACATTCAGAGTTTGACAGCTGTTGCGTGAATCACGCTGTTCGCACGGAAGTGCTTCCGTGTGACATGCGTGGTTTTCATGCACCCATTGACTTCAATGGGTGCGTGATGCGCGAAAAACGCCTAAATATAGAACATGTCGTGAGTTTTACGCAGCGGACTCACGCTGCGCAAAACTCACGGACTGTCTGCACTGCCCCATAGACTAACATAGGTCCGTGCGGCACGCGTGAAAACCACGCGTGCTGCACAGATGAAAATCACGTTCGCGTGAATCCGCCCTAACGGTGAGTGACGTCAAGGCAGAGAGGAGAGTGGTAGAAGTAGACTACCTCTGGCGGCATTGTGGCACTATGTAAAAGGGAGGAGGGGGCTGTGTGGCACTATGTACAAGGGGGAGGGGGCTTGTGTGGTGCTATGTACAAGGGGGGGAGGGGGCTTGTGTGGCGCTATGTACAAGGGGGGGAGGGGGCTTGTGTGGCGCTACGTACAAGGGAGATGGGGGGGCTTGTGTGGCGCTATGTACAAGGGGGGAGCCGGGCTTGTGTGGCGCTATATACAAGGGGGAGGGGGGCTTGTGTGTGTTGCTATGTACAAGGGGGGCTTGTGTGGCGCTATGTACAAGGGGGGCTTGTGTGGCGCTATGTACAAGGGGGGCTTGTGTGGCGCTATGTGGAAGGGGGCTTGTGTGGCGCTATGTACAAGGGGGAGGGGGGCTTGTGTGGCGCTATGTACAAGGGGGGCTTGTGTGGCGCTATGTGGAAGGGGGCTTGTGTGGCGCTATGTACAAGGGGGGCTTGTGTGGCGCTATGTGGAAGGGGGCTTGTGTGGCGCTATGTACAAGGGGGAGGGGGGCTTGTGTGGCGCTATGTGGAAGGGGGCTTGTGTGGCGCTAGGTACAAGGGGGGAGGGGGGATTGTGTAGCGCTATGTACAGGGGGGAGGGGGGATTGTGTAGCGCTATGTACAAGGGGGGGAGGGGGGTTGTGTGGCGCTATGTACAAGGGGGAGGGGGGTTGTGTAGCGCTATGTACAAGGGGGAGGGGGGTTGTGTGGCACTATGTACAAGGGGGGAGGGGGGTTTGTTTGACGCTATCTACAATGAGGGGGTTATGCGTGGCGCGATCTATACACCGCTCCCCCCTTGTAAATATTGATAACTTTATTTTTTTGTTTTGCAGGTTCTGCTGGACTGTTTGGATTACGTCTAGATTCGTTGGACTACAGCGATGATCTACGTTTTTTTCAAAATAAAATGGGGAAAGAGGGTTGTGTGGGGGAGTTCTTATTTCAATAAAAAAAAAAATCTTAAGTCTCGGGGGTGCTGGGAATTGCCGGGTGTGATCCAGTACCTGACCATCTGTAGTGATGGGCGGGCATCGGGGCGGCAGCAGGCTTGTATTATGAGGCTGAAAAGGGCCAAATACCGTGGCCCTTCCCACCCTGGTAATGCTAGGCTGCTGCTGCTATTTTGTATCTGGCTGGTTATGAAAAATGGGGCCCCAGTGTCCGACCATCACTACAGTTGGTCAGGTACTGGTTCGTACCCGGCACTTCCCAGCACCCCTAGGGGCGGTGGGTACCGGGGTAATAATGGGGGGTTAGTTACAGGCTTTTTACCAGCTCACACTACAAACATAAATCATCGAAGTAGTCCAACGAATCTACGACGTAGTCCAAACAGTCCAGCGGACCCTGCAAAAAGAAATAAAGTTAGTAATATGAAGAAAAAAACCTCCTAACCTCCAGCGACTGCTGTCTTCCCTGCGCTGCAATAGAAACTAGACGTCAATGAAAAATAATTCCCCATCATGTAACTCTGCTACCTGTCAATTGAAAAGTCATCCACCACAGGGTCTCCCTCTTGACTTTCATTGTTCTCAGCCTTTTGGTTTGTCCTGCAGCTGCTGCCGCCGTGATGAGCAAATGTTATACCCAAGATAGGAAAAGTAACATAAAGACGATATAACCGGATCCATAAAATTGGCAATATCCATAGTTGTTTTTTTTTTGTAAGTTTAGTGATTTAGTGTAAGTTTAGAGAATATGCTCTTGTTGTTTGAAGAAGGATTGGGCCATGTATTGATCCGCTTATGTGGGATGTTGGGCATTTTTAGGGGGCGTGTCTTAAAAATGTCCCTCTTTTCCGAATGCAAAAGTCGGGAGCTAAGCCTAAGGCCCCTTAGTGACCGCTGTGAAAAGGCGTATTGGTGGTCACTAAGGGGTTAAAGGGTTATTCCCATCTTGCCACATATTTTTCTTTTTTGGCCAGCACACATGTATGATCAAAAATAACCCTATTGAACTTATCCATTCAGATTTCCTACCAGGATTTGATCCTCTTTTCCCTGCTGCTCGTTCCTCTGCTTGTAAAGATTTGTGTGCGGTGCGCTGTGAGACACGCGCTGCAGGAGCGATCGCAGACACAAAGTCTAACTGTACACTGTCTAAACTGAACACTTATTTCCGCATGTACATATAGAGATAACAGCGCTCTGAAGAAAGAACAAAAAACCAGCCCTGATAAGGTCTCTACCGCTACGTGAGTTTAGAAAACGTAGACGCTCCAGGGTTACTGCGCATGCCTGGGAGCCGTCATATTCACTTTCATTAGAGCAGGTTTGAGGTGGCCGGACTGAGGGCTACTGCGCATGCTCAATGTGCACACCAGAGGACCCGGCCAGCGTATTAGGGAAATTCACAGTAGAAACTGCGCAAGCGCAACCACCGCTGCAGGAAACCATTTCCAAACAAACCAAAAGACATGGGGTGGACCGGATGGATTATCTTCTGAATGCCACAAAATTTAAAAAAGAAGGTATCGTATTTTTCGGACTATAAGGGTATGTGCACACACAAAATCCAAAACGGCTGAAATTACGGAGCTGTTTTCAAGGGAAAACGGCTCCTGATTTTGAGTTTTTTGTATGGCCGTTTTTAGAGCTGTTTTTCTATAGAGTCAATGAAAAACTGCTCCAAAAAAACGTTCCACGGAGTGACATGCACTTCTTTTCCGCGGGCGTCTTTTTATGTGCCTTTTTTTTTTTTTTTTTTTAAATGCCCTAGAACAGAACGCCGTATTTCCCATTGAAATCAATGGGCATATGTTTGTAGGCGTTCTGCTTCCGTTTTTTCAGGACGTTTACAGCCCAAAATATGGCTAAAACCACTCCGTGTGAACATACCCTAAGATGCAGTTTTTAGCAAGAATAAATCTTGCTAAAAAGTCCCTGCATCTGGGGCCTTATTTACACAAGCGTAGTTCACGTCCGTGATACGCGCGTGAAAATCACGCTCGTCGCACGGACCTATGTAACTCCATGGGGCCGTTCAGACAGTCCATGATTTTCACGCAGCGTGTGTCTGCTGTGTAAAACTCACAACATGTCCTATACTTGAGCGGTTTTCGCGCATCACGCACCCATTGAAGTCCATGGGTGCGTGAAAATCACGCATGGCACACGGACGCACTTCCGTGTGATTTGTGCAACAGTTCAAGAAGTGAAGGCAAAAATAAAAGCACCTCCTTCATTTCTGTTTCTAAACATAAAAACAGTGTCATAACAATGGCATATGCGTGAAATTCACGCAGCCACGCACCCAACACTGACGACACACGGAACTGCAACGCGCAAAAAAAGCAGCGTTTTTTGCGCACGCAAGACTCACACGTTCGTGTAAATAAGGCCTTATAGTCGGCAGTCAGGGGACCCGGCAGCGCTCCTTACTTAACCCCTTCCTGACCCGTGATGTGCCAACACATCATGGGGAGAGGATGATGTATGGAGCGGGCTCGCGTGCTGAGCCTGCTCCATACACTGCAGGTGTCCGCTTCTGACACGCTGCTTTGATGGCCAGGAACAGCGATTGCGCTGTTCCTGGCCGTTTAGTTAAATAGCGACCGTGGCATTTATAGGGGTTTTCCCATGAAGGACATTTGTGACATATCCACAGGATATGTCATAAATGTCAGATAGATTCGGGTCCCACCTCTGGGACCCGCATCCATCACTAGAAAGGGGCCCCCTAAGCCCCGTTCTATCTTACCCGGCTCTGCTGTCTCCCAGCCACTTCCTGGTTACATGGTCGAGTTACGGAAACGGCATAACTCGCAGTTTCCGTAACTCCCATAGAACTGAATAGTAGTTACGGAAACAGCAAAGCATGCTACGCCTCTTCTGTAATAACTGACATTCACTACTATGGGAGATACGGAAACCGCGTAGCTCAGTGAGTTCCGTAATTCATCCATGTATTGTACCAGCGATCTAATGATCACTGGTTCAAGTCCCCTAGGGGAACTAATAAAATGTGTAGAAAAAAAAAGTTAGATACATTTTCAGAAGTGGAAACATTTTTCCCAAGCACAATGTAAAAATAAAAAAATTAGTATCGCTGCGTCCGTAAAAATCCGAAACTATTACAATATAGCGTTATTTGACTCACACAGTGAACGG